>NC_056733.1:1024418281-1024448281 GCF_019279795.1 Protopterus annectens
ACAAAGCTATATAATGTGTGCCAAAAAAGCTTTAAAGTGAAAGCTTGGAAAGCCTGTGAAGTTGAAATGTTTCAGTTTCTAGTTTCTCTGTTTTGAATTAAATGTCAAAACCAGACAAAAGGAACTGATTTCAAACACAGATCTGAATTTTCACTTAACTTTTTTGTAGAGCTTCCTAACTCACATTTCTTAGACAACAGACTGTAAAAATTAAAATTAGTGTTATATAGAAAAATGTATGCTTTAATAATGAATTACAGTAATTTTTATTAACAGGAATGTTTGCTTTAGAAATTTGGGTAGTCATGTTCTTTTGGCTTTTAATGTCTTTTATAATGTTCATAGGTTTATAGGTGTATACTAGGTTATCATCTGCTAGGGCCTTTATAAACCTAGCCATGCAATCCAAATGTGTCCCAGAAGTTATATGGTTTAGATGCTTATATAGGGGTGATTGTTCATTATGACATGATTTACTGACTGTTTCTGTCCATCAGAGACACAGGTGCCAGATCAGGGTGAATTTTCGATTTCTCATCCAGTGGTCCAAGTTGCACTTAAATAGGCTTAGTGAGGAACTTTTTTTCACATGGATGGGGATGCCAAGCATAGGTCACCTCTCAGTGGTCTGTAGAAGACAGAGTATAGGGATAGGGCTTTGAGGTGATCTGTATAGGACATTGCATTTATGTCCAATATTCTTTTTGTAAGAAACTTTTGCAGACATTCCATTTGCTGCATCTATGTGGTCAACTTCTCAATGATGGGTCTGTATGAGGGCCAGTTATAGTGATACGATGACTTCCCTGGACCCAGATGCCATGGTCTTACTTATAGGTTGAGCAAAATAGAAGGATTTCTTTACTACCTTGGACACAAGCTGGTCAAAGGCCAAGTTACTGTCTACATTTGTTCCCAGATCCCTGACTAGTGAATTAACTCTTAAGGGTATCTTAGCAATGATGTAATTTCCTTAGGTGGAAGACTTCCCAAAAGGCACTATAATGGATTTCTTGACATTGAGTTTTAAGCCGTGGCTTTGGCACCAATCATTTTTCTGTGTTAGACCCCTTTGTAAGATGCTTGTGTCTTGGGGAGATTCTGTCACTGCCTCCTTTTTTTCAGTCATTTGTGAACTTGGTCATCCAGAGGCCTTTGATACTGGCCTTGTTCTATGAGAAGTAGATGCCAAAGGGAGCGGGCCCAGCATGGAGCCCTGAGCGATTCCATTGATAGCTGTCCTCTTGCAGAGGTGGTCTCACCAATCTAACTTCCTGTGTCCTATTTGCAAGTTATCTGGCTATCCGATGTGTTATATAGGGGTCTATGCCTAATTTCATAAGTTTGTTAACAATGCCCAAGTGGAGTATTGTATGAAATGTTTTAGCCAGGTCAAAGTATCCAGTATGCACCATTTTACCCATACTACCTTGGTGACTTTCTCAAAGAAGTCCACCAGGTTCAGTAGACATGACCTTCCTTTGACAAGGCCAAACTGGGATGGATTCAGTGCCTGAAGGTCTCCTTTATCTTTGTTGATCATTTCCATGATAATTCTTTCCATGGCTTTGCATGTAAGATTAGCCAGACTAATGGGTCTGTAGTTTCTGGGATCTGTTGATGGTCAACCCTTATTAAGAGGGATGACTGTTGCAGTCTTCCATTCTCATGGCACGAAGCTTGTTTTGAGACTATAGTTAAATAGTAACTCCAGTGGCCCTGGCAGATCATATTTTAGACTGTTCAGGAGGCATGCCAGGATATTATCAGGGCCCATTGAGGCTGTCTTTTTGGCCTTAGCAAACACAGCCAGGACATGCTGTCTGTTTATAGTCAGTGGGGTTATGTTTGAATGTATGGTGGCTTGGGGTGAGTGTGAATGTGTGTGTTTGTGGGGGGGGGGGGGGTACAGCTGGAACTGAATTTTTCAGCCAGCAGATTTGCTACATTGCCCAGCTCGGTGAATGTTGTATGGTCTACATCTGGTTGTACAACTTTTCATTGCTGTGTGCTGCCTTTGAGGTTTCTGACATAGTTGATGAAGGCCTTATGGTTGCCTTTTGCCTCTGAGGCTATCTTGACTTCACAGTTGCTTTTATTGGACATTAGCCCTCTTAATTGCCTGTTTAATTTGATGAGAGAATTTGAGAATTCTTATCTTTAAGGGAATTGCAGTTTCTGATTTTAAGCCATGATTTTTTTAACTTTTGTTTTATAACTTGTTTAATTCGGGATGCTACCTAGGTGGTTTCTCATTAGAGTTAGTTTTAAGCTTACTTCTGGTAGGTACATCAACTTCAATGCAGCCATTAGCATGGCTGTACAGAGTTTCTGTGAATAATTCTGCATAGGCTGCTGCATTCTCTGACTTTGGAGGGGCATTACATTTTGGCAAACTATCACTTAATAAAAGATAGTTTTCTTGAAATACTTCCTGTCACTGGGTTTACTGTGGTTATCTAGTTGATTTTGATTTGGAATGAGACAGTTTTATGGTTGGACCTTACCAGGGAGGAATTGACATGGGGGGGTGCTGTGTTGTTCTATATTTGTGAGCAGAAGAGCAGCTGGTTCAATTGGCACCCTGTGCCAGTGCCACAAACTAGCACCCCACCCCCTCAGCTATTCAAGGACAGACATTTAGAATACTATATGATGCCAATTGGCAAACCTCTCACTCCTTCAAGAGAAGGCCAAATAAAATCTTTCCTCTTCTTCTCTTTAGAATTCTTTTGGTAACATTGGTTGGACTATTGCTTAATTGTCCTAATATGTGGTATTTAAATTGGGGTCTATATTAGATCATCGAAATGGCAGAATTTCGAAAGATCTAATATCGAACCCAATATCGCAAATGCTGAAAACAGCGAAGCTGCACAAAGCTGAATTCTTTCCTAGGGAAAGAATTTGGTTGGCCATTGTTGTGGCTTTGCAGTTTTCAGCGATGCGGTGGAAAGTTATGGGTTGGGTTAAGGTAAGTGTGTGATTGTGCGGACGTTCACGTTAGGGCGCGGGTTGGGTGAGTTAGGGTTAGGGCGCAGGCCAGGTAAGTGTGTGATTCTGACAGAATTTGGGGTTAGGGGCGGGTTAAGTGAGTTAGGGTTAGGGCACGGGTGAGGTGAGTGTGCGATAGTGAGAATTTGGGGTTAGGGGCGGGTTAAGTGAGTTAAGGTTAGGGCGCAGGTGAGGTGAGTGTGCGATAGTGACAGACCTTAGGGGTTAGGGTCTGGGTTAAGGTAAGTGGATAGATAGTAGTGTATGTGCAGTGTAGTGTAGGGTTAGATTTAACTTTTAAATGTATGTGTGTGGATTGCTGATTTTTAGTGTGCTTGTGGTGTGTGTGTGTTTCTTGGAACAGCAAATTTTTCCCTGGGAACAAATTTGCTGTTTTGAGGTTTCAATATTGTTAGGGTTCGGGTTTTGCAGTTCGACATTACGGCATTCGATAATGAGTCATTTCGATGATCTGATATAGACTCTTTAAATTGCACTATTGATTGTGATTTCAGATGTAGCTTGATTGTAGCAAGGCAAATACACTTATTATGGATTGTTTTAACACATTTTGATGTTTTTATTTATTAAAGTTGTTGAGTCCGTGCTGGAGCTGTATTGTTTTTGTTGATTTTGTTATCAGTTTGGCATTTGTATTATTTGGTGTGTAACTATGGAACCGAACAGGGGAAGACTGCATCTCTCTCTCTCTCTCTCTCTCTCTCTCTTTCTGTCAAACGCACGCATTCTGTTAATAATTCTGGTATGTCGGAAGCTCCCCACCCACACAGATCTTCACTGTAATGTCCCCTGCCCAATGGACTTCCAAATCAGTAAATAAATGTTATATGTTATATGTTAGTGCAATAGACATGGTACATGTACATTATCTGTAAGAACAGTCGTCATAGTAACTGACAGCTGTACCCCGTTCTACATGCGTTGTGCATACTGCTGACTAGTGTGACAAGCACACTGTGTAGTTAGTGGGTTCTGAGGTACAGGTCAATCATAAATTGTAACAACTTATTCTTATTTTCCTTGTTTTTAGATTAGATGAAATCAGAAGGTGTGAAGGGTGACAAACGATAGGAATGGTGGCCTTAATTTAAAAGTAAAGGACCCTTTGCAGAAATCGTTTTATTAATTAGATATGTTAAAATGTAATTTTTACTTCTGACACTTGTGTGCACATATGCTAAAGTTCCGAGAATCTGTTGACTATGTTCTTTGATGAACTAATATCACAAATGTCAGGATTAGTTTGATAGTGCTGTACCATCTTCATTTACTCTGGAATGCAAGCCTGGTGAATGTGCTATGGAATTAAATTACCTTTCGTAATGTAATCCATCTGTTCCTAAGGAATAGTTCTTCATGGGTTAGTTTCCTGTATTTAGAAGTATTCATGGAAAGGTCAACCCCTGGAAATCGGTCTGTTTTCCAAAAAGGAAACCCTTCATTTCAGAAGCATTGACAGTATGGCAAGACACCTAGTGAATATTTACATTTTCATCAGTACTGAGTACAGTTTGTCCTCTTTTGAATTATTTTACATTGACATTTTCATCAGTAATGGATGCAGGTTCTCCTCGTTTGAATTATTTTACCAGCCAATTCCTGCATATATTTGACAAAATTAGTGATTCCATCAACAGAAGTTAAAAGAAACTCTCAAAATAGGATTGCTCAAGTGGAATGATAGCCCTCTTTTGCAGGAATGCTTTTATTGTTATGGACTGGTATTATATCTAACTGATATTAGAAACAAAGCAGACTACCCCGGTTCCATTCTTGCAGATACCTTTTTATTGTGTACACTGACTTTGTTACTTATTTTGTGTGTGTGTGTGTGTGTGTGTGTGTGTGTGTGTGTGTGTGTGTGTGTGTGTGTGTGTGTGTGTGTGTGTGTGTGTGTGTGTGTGTGTGTGTGTGTGTGTGTTCTAATAACTGTGCTTTCTTGCAAGTATCCTTTATTCGGAATTTAAGTCATAATATATAACATAAGTAATGCAATGGATGTGAAACTTTTACTGCATCCAGTTTGTATATTTTTCATTGCTTATGTTTTTGCTGGCTGGGGGGCTTTGTAAAGAATACAATAGAAACAACATTCTGTATTTTCAATAGTTATAGTCATCTTGTTTGTTTAATTGTCGCTACTGTTTTTATTTTTGACCCTTGTCCTGTCTGAAAAGGGTCTCCGGACAAGATTATTTACCTGGTTACCGAATGAAATGAAACGAATGAAGTGAAAAGAAATAATTATAGTCCATGTACCACGTACCACGAAAGTGTAAAAACAGTGTCACAACAGCAAAACACAATAATTATAGTCCACGTACCACGAAAGTGTAAAAACAGTGTCACAGCAGCAAAACACAAGTATCCCACAGATGCATTCCAGTATAAACTTTCCATCTGTTTTCAGTTAGAAAATTTGGAACTCAGTGTGTAGTGTATGCTACCATTACATCAGAAATTATAAGCCACATGGGTAAAGGTTTACAGCACAGGTATACATCTAAAAGTATACATCTTAAAGTATGAACATCAGAACTCTTGACAGCTATATCCAAGATGATGTTAAAAAGTGCTGACAGTGGAAACAGGGATATGAATGTAATTAATGTTAGGTTTTAAGACTCAGACTGTTAAAACTGTAATCCATTAACTCCATCACATTCTATTTAGTGTAAGTAGAGGAGAATTGTGTAAAACAAGGTACATAATTTGATTCAAATACATTGCATGTGCATGTACTTTGAGAAATCTACTGATGTTTTTTTTTCTTTATTATGAAATTTATATCCTTTGCACTCTTTCATGGTTGATGTCCTTATTAGAGAAGGCATTATGTCATGCAACTTCATGTGACCATATTGCTTTGAACATACTGTCTGATTATACAACATACTAATTTAAAAATAGCCCTTGTTTGCTGGAGCAATATTGTAAGCACTTTGTTACGTAATTCATTGCGGCAAAAAGTGCTGCTTCTGCTTTCCTTTTGAGTTTTGTTCATAAGCACAGGTCTGTCTATACAACATGTTGTTGTTGTTGTTGTTATTGTGTCTTTCGGCTTTTCCCAGTTAGGGGTCGCCACAGCGGAACTCCGGTCCGCTAATGATTGGTAGTTGACTTTTACGTGCCGCGTTACCAGCCCTGACACACAACCTTCAATGAAGGTACACCCATTCACGCATGTCTGCATGCAGAAGACGCTCTAGCTGAGAATCGAACCGGACAGCGTCTTACTGTGAGCCAACAATGCTACCGCAGCACCACCACAGCAGATTAACATGTAAATATCAAAAAAACACAACAAAGAGGGAGCCCTGGAGAACTATAAATCCAGCTATAGTTCAGAAGGATGGAGAATCATTTTCTCCACTGAAATACTGAACTGAGATACCTGTTTTGAATCTGGTTTGGTTGTTTCTTCCATCCATTCCTCAACAGATAGGTCTTCATATTCATATATCAGGTCCAGCTACAGACACTTTCAAACTTCGGATCCAGGGCTCACGCCCCTCCCCTTACCCATAATCCTCTAGTAATGAGCAAGTTACCTCAGATCTCATTTGCTGCCAAAAGCTACAGATGTGGTCCTTGCTGTTCAGGCAGTCTTTTTGGGAGATAAGTGATTTTCTTTCTTCCATTCTGTCATAACAGTTTCTATCTTTCTTGCTTCTTTCCCCTATATATCTTAAAAAAAAAACTTTCTTAAACTTGTTAGTTTCTTCGGGTTTTTTCCCCATATCTTGGACACCCTTTTCCTCATCTTTTATCTCTCTTTTTCAACGGTACATGTGGGGGTGTTATTTTTTGAATTCACTGTACCTTTAGGACTTGGTACTGCAGTGGTGGTGTTGTGGTAGCGTTGTCGCCTCACAGTTAGACGTTGCCCGTTCGTTTCTCAGCTAGAGCATCTTCTGTGTGATGACATGCGTGAATGGGCATTCCTTCATTGAAGGTTGTGCGTTAGGCCTGGCAAGCCAGCACGTAAAACTCTACTGCCAATCATCAGCGGACCGGAGTTCCGCTGTGGCGACCCCTAACTGGGAAAAGCCAAAAGACGCAAATCACTGTACCTTTAGGACTTATTATTGTTGATGTTGTTGCTGTTCTTCTTATACTTGTGAAAATGTTTAATAAACTTAAAAATTATGTACTCACCATAACTAGACATCTCTGTTGTCCATTTTCATTCTTCCTCAATATATGGGTTCAGATCCGATCCTCAGATCTGACTCAGCTGTATATACCAGACTTCAGATCCATCTCTTAAGCTCCTCCCTCTACCCATGATGCCCTACTCCATCTCCACTTCCTCAGATTGAGTTTGTTGCCATATATCCCTATAGTTAAACAGAAACAGGTACGGGTTGAAAGAAAAAGGCAACGCTCAAACCCAGAACTATAGGTTCGAAATACAGTCCAGTAGGTCTCTCCAGTAAAACGTGTGGGGGATGGACGGGAAGGAAGTTGAGGAAGAATGAAAATGGACAACACAGATGCCTAGTTATGATGAGTACATAACTTTTAAATCTAATGTTGTCCTTCTCAGTCTTCCTCAATGTATAGGACAGATCTTGGGTGGCCCTCATGGAAGGATATTCCAGAGGACTACCGAACCAAAGGCAGCTCTTTTTCTGGAAATTATATCCAATTTGTAATGTGAGACAAAGGTATGAGTTTTGGACCATGTAGCTGCAGCACAAATATCATCAATTAATGTTCTTGACCAAAAAGCAGACGAAGTAGTCATGGATCTGGTCGAATGAGCTTGGGGAGGTTTAGTAATGTCATACCTTTCTGAGAGTAAATCCATGAAATACAATCTGTGATCCATTTAGCTAGGGTAACTTCAGAAACTGAATGGCCTAGGTAATTTGGAGAGAAAGGCATAAAACATTGGTCTGATTTTCTAAATTGTTTTGTCCTGTGAAAGTAAAACATAATTGTTTGTGCACACCAAGGAGCTGTAACATGTATTCCCCTTTACTGGAAAAATTCAGAAAGAAAATTGTTAAATTAATGGACTAGTTGATGTTAATTTCAGAAGCCACTTTAGGTAAAAAAGAAGGTTTAGTCCATAAGGAAACACAATGTTTATGGAAGATAATGAAAGGAGTTTTAAACGAAAGTGCCTGGAGTTCAAATATTCTATTTGTTGAAGTGATAGGTACCAATAAAACAGTCTTCCATGATAGAAATTTCAGATCAGATTTGTCTGATGGTTTAAATGTTTTTTGTGTTAAACCCTCAAGTACAGTTGTTAGATCCCAAGGTGGTGTTGGATCCTAAATTGAAGGCCTTAGAAGAAAAATGCATTTCATAAAAGCTTTACACAACCTATAGGAAGCCAAGGACAAAGATTTGTTCCTTGTGTAAAAATTAGAAATTGCTGCCAACTGAAGCTTAATTTTAGAGAAATCTGCCCCTTCTTTAAAAAGAGTTGTCAAAGAAATTGGAGCAGAAAAAGGGTCAATTTCCTTATCTGATGCCCAAATGGAGAACTGTTTACTCTTGTAAACTTTTTTGATAGAATCTTTTTGAGAAGGGAAAATTATGTCACGTACGGGTGAAGAAAACCTGGGAAGTCTACTATTACTGGAAGTGGAGAAACCATGCGGTTTGACTGAGGGCCTGAATGTTGGGGTGTTGAATCCCTGATGGGTGAGAGACTAGATCCTGAGTAGGCTCCAGTAGCCATGGAAGATAATGAAGGTGAGACTGTAGAAGGGGAAACCATATTGCCAAGGCCAGAAGGTGGCAATGAGGATTACTGAGTTCTTCAGCAGACTTGCTTTCTCTAGAAATTTGTTTCATTTATTTTTTTTTATTTATTTAACATTTGTTGACCGGGAAAGTCCAACTAGGACACAACCTATTTTCAGCAGAGGCCTGGGGAGAAATGCTCCAGATGCATGTCTTTGGAATGTGGGAGGAAACCGGAGTACCCGGAGGAAACCCATGTGAATGCAGGAATGGACATGCAGACTCTGCACAGAAGGCACCCCAGCTGAGAATTGAACTGGAGAACCTCTTGCTGTGAGGTGACAATGTTAACCGCTGCACCACTGTGTCACTGAACTTGTGAATTAAAGGCATAGGAGGGTAAGTATAAAGGAGTCCCGAGGGCCAAGCATGCATCAGAGTGTTTTTTGGTAACTCCCCCAAAGGGGGATAAGAGCAAAATACTTGCTGCACTTGTTGTTGAGGGGGGTGGTAAATAGGTTGCAACAAGATTTGCCCCAACACCGGATGATTATCTCTGCTACCGACTGATTGGGAGACCACTCATGAGACATCAAAACAAATCTGCTTAATTTGCCTGCAAGCACCTTGGTCTTCCCCGGAATGTGCATCACAGTTAAAAAGCAGTGTGAAGAGATTGCCCATTACCAAACTCTCATTACCTTTCTGTAAAGGGGATAAGATCGAGGTGTTCCTTGTTTGTTGATGTACCAGAGTACTGATATGTCGGTCTGAATTGCAGTGGGGAGAGTATCTTGAAATGCTTACAGTGCTAACAGAACTGCTGTTATCTCTAAGACATTGATATGCAACTTGGTCTCTTGGGGGGAACCACATGCCCACATGCCTTGGACCGTTCTTCCCAAAAAATGCTGCCATGGTCACTGTGGCTACTGGGTTTGGTAGAAGAAAGGGTCTGATCAGAAAAAGATCATCGGATTGTATCCAGCAGCAAATAAGAAGAGCTATTTGTGCTGCCATTGACCCTAGTGCTTGAAGTAACAACCTTGCCAGTGGAGATGGGTGGGCAAGGATAGCTTGAATCTGGTTTCTGATAGATGTAACATGGTGAAGAGGCAAAGATGCTACCTGTGTTGTCGTATCCAAAATTGAACTGATGAACTCCAGGCTCTGAACTGGTGTAAATTTTGATTTGGCAAGATTTATCATAATTCCCAAAGATTTGCAGATCTGGAGCAAATAGTCCCTGGCCTGCTGCAGTAGATGACTGGAAGGGGCAGTGAGGAGCCAATCATCTAAATATGGAAATACCTGGAATCCCTTCAGTCTCAAGTGAGCCGCCACTTTTGCCATGCATTTGGTAAACACTCTGGGGGCTGTGTTGAGTCCAAAGGGCAGAGCTCTGAATTGGTAATTACTGGCTCTGAGCAGAAAGTGAAGATGACTTCTGGATTGTCTGTCTGTTTTGATGTGATAGTATGCATCCTGAAGATCTATAGAGCACATCTAATCATCCTTGTGTAGAAAAGGCAGAATGGACTGAACTGTGACCATTTGGAACTTTGCTTTCTTTACATACTGGTTCAAATTGCTTAGATCCAAAATGGGTCTGAGGTCCCCTGTCTTTTTTGGCATCAAAAAGAAGCTTGAATAAGTTCCAGATCCTATCTGGTCTTATAGGACTGTCCTTGCCCACCCATCTCCACCGGTAAGACCAGATAAGATTTGGATTAGCTTTTGGATTTCTAAAGTCTTCCTCTGACTGGGTGGAACGTTGGAAAGTTTCTTCCTTTGGCGATGAGGAAGAATGGAAAATGGTATGTAATAGCCTCCAGATATAATTCTTAACACCCATAAATCTCATGTTATACTTGTCCAGGTGTTTAGGTGCAAAGAGAAATGATCCCCAACTACCACCAGAGCTGGACAGTCAGGCAGCACTTCAAGAGTACTGAAAGGGCCTGTCTGAAAAAGAATCTCTAAAGGCCTAGTTCTGCAGGCCTCCTCTGCCTCTATGGTGATATCTGCCATTAAAATGTATTCCTCTGCCTCTGGAGGAATTATCCCCGCATGAATCCGGAAAAGGTCCCTGAGATTTACGGAACCAAATTTTCTTACTGCCTCTCTGATTCCTACAGAAAGTTCTCTGAGGCATAGAAAACTTGATCCTTATACAGAGAGGGTCTTTCCATCTTGTTCACTCTGGGTAAGCAAATCGTTTACTGATGGCCCAAACAAGGAAGTGCCATTGAAGTGGGCGTTAATAAAGGATGTCTTAAAAGGGTCCACAAATTCTCATAGCCACATCCAGGCATGTCTCCTTATGGCGATGCCTGAACTGCGTGATGTTGAGGTACCTTCAGCTGTGAGAGATTAACCTCATCAAAGTGTTTGATATACATAAAAGAGTGGCCATTTGAGAGGATGATCTTTGGAAATCCTCAACAGACATGGACTATGAGAGAATATTTGAAAGTTCCTTAATCAAATCTCTCTGAAGTCTAGTAAATTGCACAAGGTAGTTTAGTAACCTTAGGGCGAAAGTAGCTGAGGCAGACACTTGCTTTCTAAATCTGTTCAACTCTCTAGACTGTCGGTTAGGTGGATGGAAAGAAGAGCTTTGTTCCGCTAGCTCTTTCTTAGTAGCTGCTGCCACCACCATATCATCAACTGTGACTCCTTTGCTCCAGTGGGGTCTATCTATAGGTGGGGGCTAAAAACTTGTTAGGATGTTTGGGAATGGACTCAACCATATTGGGCTCCTTTCATGCCTGGTGCTAAGCTAGATCGACAAGTTCATCCAGTGGGGGGGGGGGGGGGTCACCCAAGACACACATGAGCCAGAACTAAAAGCCTCCAAGAACACTGACTTTTCCAGTGAGGGATTTTGGAATGACCAACCACATGTCTGTTTCAGGATTTCTAAAATATCTCCAAAGGATATGTCATCTTGTGGTGACCTGGGGATCCCTCTCCTTCATCAAAGTCAGTATCCTCCATGAGGGACTCCACAAAGGTGTCTATATGTCTCTTTTGTATGTTCTGTTCTGATGTACCTCCTCCATGGGATGTTCTGGAAAAGTGTCAGATGAGAGGGGAAGCTTCTCCACTGGAACTGACTGGAGACTTGTTGGAACTGGCTGTCCCTGTGGAATAGGTCTGACTGACTCAGAGCTCAGAACCAATGAGAGAAAGAGGGTAGAATCCAAAACATGAGAAGATGGTTCTCTTTGAGAGAAAAAAAGCCTTTTCCACCACCTTGAAAGCCAAAGGACTGGGAGAAGATTTGACCCACTCTCTCAGGATCAAAACTCCCAAAGAAGTAGGCCCAAGCCACTCCCCAATCCAAGCCTCAGGGGTATTGGATCCAAACTGTCTAGGGCCAGGATTCCAAGGGGAAGGACTGATCTAACAAAATTGGAGCCAAATCTATGCCCTCAGATCCGACGCTAACACTTCTGGTCTGAGACCTGTTCTGATCCAAGGGTATTGGAGCAGAACCAGTGAAGGAAACAGTTGGAGTGGAGGAAGCAACTTTCCTCGGATCCAACACTGAACCTCTCTGGGATTTCAAATCCTGGGACTCCAAACGCCCAGGGTGGATCAAAAAAAAAGATAGGATGGTCTTTGGTGTAGCAGGCATACTGACAGATCCAATGGGGACAGAATTTGTAAGAACTCCATCTGGATCTGAGCTTTGAGGAACTTTTGCATCATCCTATCCACATCTGCTTCTGAAAAACATATGGAGGATTGAGGAAGTAGTAGATGGGGGCCTGGAATGCTTCTTTGGAGTTTGAAGAAGCTGAGCAGGCAAGGTGGGCGAACTTGGCTTCAAGATATATTCTGGAGTTGCACTTCTAAAAGAGGTGCCCAGCCGAGGATCCAATGACTTAGGATCCAAGGGAGGGCTGTTGAACTTATTGTAATGATGGTAGGAGCCAAATCCTTAGGATCTGAAGGGTTTGGATCCAAATGTTGGGTCTTCAGATCCGACAAGGTCACATCCAAGATTTTTCTGGGTTTTGAGGGTGGCTCTGAGGAAGACCTAGGGGAATTCAATGGAGAGCATTTGCAGTGTTGCAAAGGAGCAGATTTACTAGTTTTTTTTTGGGGGGGGGCAGGGGGGGATGAGTCCCTGATGAAGAAGTAGATGGAAGAAGACTTCTTAAAATTAGTTTATTCCTGCTATCTGCCAGGGCTCTAGGATTGAATGTAGAACAGATTCTACAAGGCGTATCCAAGTGTGTTGCTTTCCTTGTGAGCATCTGAGTTTGGGATCTTATGCCCACAAGACCTGCATTTTTTAAAACCTGTCAGTTTGTCCAACATAGTTACTTTAAAGAGAGGAAAAACACTATAAGAAAAAATAGCAAAAAAGGAAATGACTTTTTTTAAAATAAGAAATAGACAGATAAAAGAAAAAAGAAATTACCAGCAATGGTAATAATTAGAAATACTTAGAAAGGGAAAGGTAAGGAGACATTAGCAGCAATGGCAATAAGAAATACTGTAAAAATAGTATGGAGAAAAGGAAGAACGCTTTCCTAATAACCAGTGAAAATTAGAGGGAGGTCAAAGGACTAGAAAGAGAAAAGGGAAATATATAGGAAAAAACTTGAATAAACTTACAATATAAACACTATAATCATTCAAGAGTGGAACCTGCATCTGTTTGCAATGGCAGCAAATGAGATCTAAGGCAATGGGGATGGAGTAGGGCATTACTGGTAGAGGGAGGAGCTCGAGAGCTGGATTTGAAGTCTGCTATATACAGCCGAGTCAGATCGAGGATTGGATCTGAACCTATATGTTAAGCAAGAATGCAAAGAGCAACATCAGATCTTGTGGTTTTAAGTGCATGGTCTGTAGCCACAAGTTGCTAAATTCCGATGCACAACAGAAATGTGTTTATTGCTTAGGTGCTGCATACCTGAATGTCAGGTATAGTATCTGCGAAGCCTTTGGGCATAGAGCTATAATAGAGTGTCACAATAAACTAGTGTTGAAAGTGCTTCTCCCTGCCTTGGTGGTAGAAGATATCTTTTCTCATTTCTTTGGACCATCTGATGCATCTCCACTCTCTAAGAAGCCAGCTGACCATGCCAGGAGTGAAAAATCTAAAGAAAAAAAAGGAAAAGGAAAAAAAAAACAAAGTTTTGTAGAAATGGTCTATGGAACATTCTTCTTCTTTGGGTGAGGCTACTGAAGTTGCAAAATCGTCAGTCCTGGTCCTGGTGTTGGAACTGATCCTTATCAGATAAAGTACTCCACCCCAGTCAGATCCTCGATTCTTTCCAGGGTCCATATAATCCCAGCTTTCACCACCAATCCACCAGGATAGATCCTTCAACTGGATTTCAAGGCCCTCCTTCTCTACTTCCTCTCTCCATTCAGTCAGATCTTCCAAAATTTTTTCCAAGGCTGACATGGACAGAATGTTGAGGAAATTTTGTGGAACCCAAATCCAGCTGGAGTCCTTCCAGCTCCAGTCCCTATCAAATCTGGGGTACTGGTTTCTTCATCTCATGAACTTCTCACCAACTTCTAGCTTCTTTTCTGATCTGCCCTGTGGTATTAGCGCTGTCAGATCCTGGCTCCAACTAGAACCAAAGACATAATCTTCTTAGACTCCAAGAGTTTCTTAGACTCGGTCAGGTCTGAATGCTTTGGAGCCTTATGAGTCTCGATGCCAAGTAGTTGACTTTGGGTCCATGGGAGCTGGTTCAGTGACAAGACCGTCGGATCTGTTCCTGTCCTTTGAGGCCTCAGCATTGGACAGCTTGACTCCGATGTCAGCTTTGGAGCTGAGCTGGGTGCTTTCTCAGAATGAGACTTCCCTAGAAGTCTCAGCTCCTAAGGCAAAGCTTCCTGGATCTGTCTCTGGCTCAGTCTTTGAGTCTTTCAAAAGAGTACTCTCTGGATTGAGAGAGCAGACTTGCCTTTCAAGCTTAGATCCATTCCACCTCTGCAGGATCTTTCCAGGTGCTGAGCCTGCTCATCTTATCCTATCAGGACAGCCAACATCAAAAACCTTGGACTTTTCTTGTTGAGGTACTCCATCAGCTTCTCAATCCTCTCCAAATCATTCCATCGAGGAGGTGCCTCTGAAGCACAAGTGTAAAAGGAGACATGTTGATTCCCCTCAGGAGTCACACACAGAAGATACTGACTTTGATGAAGGGGTAGGTACCTCTAGATCCCATTTTGAGGATGTCATATTCGGAGAAATTCTAGAACTGCTCAGAAAGAATGGAGGGTGGTCACAAAGCATCTTCCCAAGTGGAGTCAGTTTTCCTCAAGGTTATTGGAGATGGCCCATCTACTTCTTGGTTCATCTCTCCTGCAGACAACACAGTAGACCTCATCTCCAGATGGGCATGGGAGCAACTGGATGTAGCCAAGCCAATTCTTTGCAAACCTGATAAATTTCTAGCATCACTCAAATATCTTCCCCACTGGATCAAGATCTCTGCCATGGAGTCTATGATGCTGGTGGTGGCAGCTACCAGAAAGGAACTGACAGAAAAGAGTTTTACTGTCCATCCACTAAACAGGGAGTCTTGTGCTTTGAATAGGTTTGGGATATGAACTTATGCTTCAGCTATCTTTGTCATCAGAGCACTAAACTGTCTGGTACATGTCACATATTTTCAGAGAGATTTGCCCAAAGAGCTCTCCAATCTCTCTCTGGGTCACTATCTGCTAAGCAGAGGAAATTTGTTGACATGCAGTTTGATACCCTTCAGTCCTTATCTAATTTTTCAATGTGTCTTATTTCCAATGCCACAGAAGATTCTTCTAGAGCAGCAGGCACTGGCATTACCTTTAGGAGACATGCCTGGACGTGGCTTTCTGATTTTGCAAAACATTTCAAAATGTCCTGTGTCAACACCCCTTATGATGGATTGACAGTCTTCTGTCCAAAAACTGAAAGAAATGCTTTCCAAGAATGAACAAGATGGTAGACCCTATCTCCTGTAGGACTCAAGTTTTCTACCTTTCAGGGGACCTTTTCAGGGAATCAAAAGGGAGGAAAGAAGCGTTTGTTCCAAAAGTCATAAGTGTTCATTCCAGACACTTCTGGAGCTACAGCCCCTTCCCACAGCAGAGGGAGGACGTCTAATGGCGGATGCCACCCTCAAGGCAGAGGTGGTCTGTAGAACCAGAGCTTTTGGGTTCCCTTCTCCTGAATGTTTTCCCAACTTCCCATCTCTGGAGGCAATTGAGGGACACTTATTCCTGCACCTGATGACCTGGATGTCCATCATTCAAGACTTATAGGTGCAGATGATAGTAACCAGAGGCTATTTCATCTGCTTTGTCTCCCCCCATCATACCTACAAAGAAACTCCCTGATGTTCCACCTTCACAAAGGAAAGCAGCTGCTTCAGAAATAAGGAAGCTTCTAAAGAATCGAGTCATCCAAGAGGTCTCTAGACCATACAGGATCTGGAATTTACTCAAAATTCTTTTTAGTGTCAAAGAAAAACAGGGACCCAAGTCCAATCTTTGACCTCAATTGTCTAAACAAATTTGTGTGACAAACAAACTTCTGGATGGTCACTGTACAATCTATTCTTCCCTTGCTAAAGGAAAATGACTTGATGTACTTGATTGACCTTCAGCATATGTACTACCACATAAAGATGGACAGATGATCCCTCACTTCAGGCTGGGAGCCATTCATTTCTAATTCAAAGCCCTTCCCTTTGGTCTCACCACAGCCCCTTGGGTGTTCACCAAATGTATGGCAGTGGTTGCAGTTCACCTCTAACTTCAGAGGTTCTGAGTATTCCATTATCTGGATGACTGGCTTCTTACCACCCCCACCAGGAATCTACTCCTTCAGGCCCAGGAATCTTTGTTCCTCCTCTGCTCAAATCTGGTGATCGCAGTGAATACAACAAAGTCCAAATTTATAGCTCGTTCATTCCTTGCAATTTATTGTAGCTCTTTTGGATTCGAGACATCAAATTACCAGACTTCCTCAAACCTGAATTTCAACTCTTCACAGACAAGTCTTAGAGGTACTCTCTTGTCAGAAGCCACCAGCAAGACTAATTCTATGACTCTTAGGCTCCATAGCAGTGGTGATTATCCTGGTCCCATTTGCCAGTTATCACATGAGAGTTCTACAGTGGACTTTTTCAGTCCAGTGATCTATCAGACAACGTTCCATGTCTTTTTGTGTATCTCTAATGGAGATTTGGAAATCTCACATCCGATGGTGAATGAGCTCACCACTTGTAGATGAGAGCCATCTTTTAGTTCTAACTTCACCCAAAGCTATGGTGATCATGGATGCTTTTCATCCAAGGTGGGGAGGGCATTTCTTGGGAAGGACAGTTCAAGACAAGTGGTCCCAGGCAGAGCTCAGTCTTTACAACCACATTTTGGAAATGAGAGTGGTAACCCTAGCATTGCAGGCATTTTGTGACTGTCTCCCCTCTGGTGTGATACCTATCTAAACAGACATGTCAGAGATTTGATACATCAACAAAAGGGAGGCACAGTCTTACTGCTTGTGTTGAAAAGCCATGAGGGTATGGAAATGGGAGATGTCTTCCCACTGTTTTCTGACATCAACACACACATTCCAGGGAAGTCCAATCTTCTAGTGGACAGGTTGAACAGGTATGTCCTCCTTCCTCAAGAGTGGTCCTGCAGTCCGATAATACCAGAGTGAATATTCAGCCATTAGGACCAACTGTGCTGTGACCTGTTATCCATCTCCTCACAATATCAAGTGCAGCAGATACTTTGTTCTGATCCCCTGGGAGGGAGAGTCATTGTGGGACTCTTTGGTTCACAATTGTCCCCAGACAAGTTTTATGCTTTTCCACCTATCTCTGTAATATCCAAATTTTTACTGAAAGCTCTGGTGATGGAGGTCACAGTGATCCTCACTGGGCTTGACATATGTAGTTTCCCTTCCTCTGGCCTCATCTAGTGCACCCTTCCTGGGTTCTGGTCCTAGCTCCAGATCTCCTCTCTCTCTCTCTCTCTCTCTCTCTCACCCTCTTCCATTGGGGTCGCCTCACTTGGACTTTCATTCCCTCAAACTAACCACATAGTTTCTCCAATTCCAGTGATGGCTAGACATTCCAATACTCTTTCCAAATTTCTCCAAGAAAGGCAAATACATGTTGCACTTGTTAGATGTGCACCTCTAATTATGCTTTTATTTACAGAGAAACAAGTCAGTCAGGCAACAGTTATTTGTATCGTTTTCTTCATCCAAATTGGGTAAGGGAGTCTCCAAAGGCTCTCTCACTGGCTTTCAGATTATATTGCTCATGTCTACAAAGAAAAGAGTTTACCATTATTCAAACATATCTAATGTTCATTCGACAAGAGCTGTAGCTTCTTCTACAGCCTTCTTCTCCAGGATACCTCTTGATGACATTTGTTTTGCCGCTACTTAGTCCAAGGTTCATACCTTTATTTCTTAATATAAATTGGAATTAAAGTCAAGGTCAAGAGACTCCTTTGGTTAGTTTCTTCTCTGGAATATCCTTCCATGACACCACCCAGGAGTTATGATAACTTACATTTGTTTACCAGGATAGTTCACTGGGCCAAGGAGAACCCATTTTCAGTGGAGGCCTGGGGAGAAAAACTCCACATATAAGTATTACACAGTACATATATAGTATATGTGACAAAAAATAAACATAAACATTACAAATGTGAAGCATAGTACAAATTCAATGCAGCACTATACAGTGGAGAACTAAAAGACAGTAGTACAATTCGATCAATATACATTAGTACCCTGTCAGACCACATACTTGTACAGCACAGTACAAAGTACCATATGTGGAGAACCAGTAGGCGGTACATTCTGAGAACCAATTGTGGATCTATACAAAAGCAATACAGACTAATGTGCAGTACATGAAACATACAGTAGTTTGCTACAAAAAAACAGTACAACTAAAGACAGTATATTTTGAAGCAGTCAGTTTATAAGAGTAGTTACATATTAGTATTGTGTGAGGGAATGAAGAAGAGAGTCAGTCAAGGCTGATAACTTACATGTGTTGGGATATATCGAGCAAGATAGAAATGAGACAGGGAAGGAAGGAGGCAGGTGGAGAGGAGGTTGAGGTTATAGGAACTACAGCTTTGGTGCGGTTGCATTGCATAGTGATGCAAGATGTTGTTTCAGTGACTTCTTAAAGAGATGGGTACTGCTGATAGACCTAATTGAAGATGGGGAGACTATTCCATAGTTTAGCTACAGTGAAGGAGCAGCCCATTTTGCCCAGCTGTGTGGGTAGGTCTCACTACATTTAGAAACAGTTGGTTATGGGATCTGAGAGGTGTATTTGGATGATACTGTATGAGTAGGGAGGACAAGGAAGGACAGGTGGTAGGTTTATAAATAAACTTGTGTGCAATGGTTAGCTGAATGAGTGTCATGTGATGTGGTAGTTCCATCCAGTTTGGTCGGAGTAGGGAAGAGCAGTGGTGGGAAGAATAGTTAGCATTTGTTACAAGTTTTGCGATTTTCTTGTAGCAAGAGGCTAGTTTGTGTTTTAGAGAGGCCTGAATATTGGTCAGGAGAGGTGCACCATAAAGAAGTGATGGCAGAAGAAAGGAAGAGGCAAGAGACAGTTTAGCAGAGTAGTTGAGGAAGTATTTATGTCTATAAAGAGAGACCAGTTTTTGGTGTGCTTTTTAATATTGGTTTGAATGTGCATGTCAGATGTCAAATTTTCATCTATGATGACGCCTAAGGTACTGCTTCAATTATAGTTCTGTTTTGGGACTGGATGGTAAAATTTTCCTTGTTTAAGTAGTGGATTTATTGGACTGAAAAAGAACAAGTTTAGTTTTATATGGGTTTAGGGTGAGATGGTTATTGGACATCCTTAATTCTGTGGTAGTGAGGGTATCTTGTGAGAGTAGGAGCAAGTCTGATGGTGAGTTGGCAGCACAGATGATTGTAGAATCATCTGCATATTGGATGACACTACTTTGGGTAAGAGAGATGTAGAAGTTATTGATAAAGATGCTGAACAAAAGGCGCCCTAATATGGATCCTTGTGGAACACCTGTAGTTGTGTATTAGAGAGGTAATTTGAGAACCACCATAGGGATGGGGGTGAGATATCTATGCCAGCCAATTTAGTGATAAGGACAGAGTGGGAGACCGTATTGAAGACCTTGGAGAAATTTAAAAAGAGAGAGGAGACATTTTGGGCCTGGCTGACTATGTCAGAGAAGGATATGAGAGCCATAGTAGTGCTGTGACCAGGTTGAAATCTGTGCTGGGTGGGATAAAGGATGTGGTTGTGAAGCATATAGTGAAGAAGTTGAGTGTGGAAGCATTTTTCTAGAATCTTAGAGATATTTGAGAGGATAGCAATGGGTCAGAAGTTGGAGGTCTGTATTAGCGCCACCTTTATGTGGAGACAGAATATAGGCCTTTTTCCAAATAATGGGTATGTAGGATTCCAGAATGGATCTGTTAATAAGTGTACTGATGGGGTAGGCTATGGAATTGGCAGCAACTTGTTGCCTGGAACATTAGAGGAAGGTTTAAGTTTTTGAAGCAGTTTTTGTATTGTGTTGGTTGGGACAGGTGAGAGAGAGAGAAGTTGGTGGATGGGGGAGTATGGGTTTGGAGAAAGGGTAGATGTGGAAGAAATGTAGCAGTTAGATTGTCAATAGTGTTAGTGAAGTAAGAGTTAAAGAGTGTAGCTATCTGTGTTGGTGTATGGTTATGGTTATGGTTGTCTTCATTCATTCCTGGAGTGATCTTAGTGAGCTGCATTTAGTTCCCACAGGTTTTATGTTCAAGTAAAAGCATGACAGCTATTTAATTTCTTCCTTTCTGTCCTGTTGTCTGTCCTTCTGCTGAGTCTCTAATTGTTTTGGGGTAATCTACCTTTGTCTGGTATTGTAGACAAACTCAGTCTGAGTTAACTTGCTTGTTACAAGAGGATTATGGGCAAGGGGAGGAGCCTGAGCACTGAATTTGAAGCTACAAAACTGTCTGAAGTCTGATCTGATACGAATCCAAAGACACGTTCATTGAGAAAGGGTGGAAGCAGACAACTCATACCTATCATTATCATGAGTACATAAATTTCATTTATTCTGTGCTGAACAAAATGGATTCTGTGTTGTCCTTTCATCTGCAAAGATATGCTTCACCTCTTATTTTATTTTTCTAACTTATTTAATAAATGTAACTAATATAACTGTGTAGTAGTACTACAAGCTCATCGTGAAGACGTTTGTATGTAATTGTTAGATGTGTAATGAGTATGTATCATTGATTCTGCCTTCTGTAGTTTAACATAGCTGATGCATTGGAGCTTTTGCCCTTGGGTCCCCTCATTCTTGGAAGAGCCAGCCTGAGAAATAAAGCAGAAAGTAAATAAATAAAACTTGTGTGTGTTAATGCAAGTTTTTTAACAAAGTTCCTCTAAGTGAATGACTGGCATCAAAATAAATAAAGGAGCTATGTTGTTTTACATGTCCATGGAAGTAAGAAGTTTAACACTGACAATACTTGCCTTAGTGTGTGTGAGTGTATGGGCGGGTCACAAATATGGACCAAGCCAAAGTTTTCAGTGAGCACTCTTGTTTTGTGCATAAGTAAGTCTCCCAGCTCCTTGTTTTAGGGTTCAGTCCTGATCCTTGGTCACTGACTGTATACATTTTGCATGTCCTCCCATTTTTGCTTAGGATTTATTTGGGAATTCTGGTTACCAAGTTAATTGAATAATTAAAATGAAAATCAATTGGTAAGGATGAGTGAGAGTTGGAGGTAAGCATTTAAAATGTTGGAAAATGGATTGTCGAGTCCCAAAATGTGGAGATTGAAAGATCAAAAATCCTTATAAGTCTGGGATTGTCATTTCTCAGAATTCTCCCTTTTCTCCAAGATATGGTGATCTCGGAGTTCATATAAATAAGTTTGGGAGGTGTGGGGGAGGCATGCCTCCTGCCAAAAAGCCAAGTTTAAAGGAGGAAGGAGATGTTTGATATTTGCTCTTTATCTGTATTTTCTGTCTTTTTTTCTTGTGTTTCAGGACTTGGCAGTTCAAGTCTCAGTATCGCAAAGGAACTGGGTGGGGGACTCTGGGTGACAACTAAATTTTGTAGGAGGTTTGAGATGTTGGGAAAGAAGAAGACAGAATGAAGGAAGTCAGGATCCATGGCCACCAGGACTGTTCACCTCTGTGGGTATGTAATGAGATGGGAACGGTAAGGGTTGGCTGTGGAAGGAATTCCCTTAAGACTGGCCATGTACCTCCTGATGTCACTTCCTTGTCCTCCCTACTTGTTAAAGTGGAGTCAGGATTGGAGCCTGGCTAATATCTGTCCTGGGTAAGGTGATAATATAGCTGTTCCAAGATTAGTTGAGGGAGGCAGCCTATAATCTCATGCATGTTTTTCAGTTTGTCAGTGTGGATTGTCAGAGTAACCTAATCCATTATGATCAAGGCTATTCATGTCCTGTTCATCAGTCTTTATTTTTTTCAAATGCTTTGACAAAGAATACTGGTATGGAAGTAGAAGGGTTGGAGAGCCTTTAGAGTGGGGATGAAAGTAGGTCATTTCCTAGAGACTGGTTGCAAGAAGCCACTGGCATTGTCTGACAGGCCACTGATTACTGAGCAGAGCTACAGATTCGATTTAGGATGTGTGCTGCTTGAAGTGGTAAACAGACCAAGATAGATCAGTTTTTGAGCAATGCCAGCATTCTTATGGATTACAACAAAGTGGGGGCAGTTATTGATGATGGCAGTGTTGGGAAGAGGTGTGTGATAAAACCTGATAAACCTGTTGTGAATTATGCAGTTAACAGCAAAGGGAGTTTAATGTAGAGAAGTAAAATGTATGCAATTTGAAGCAGGAACAGAGTGGCAGTTGGTAAGCAGTTTGCAAGAGGAGTTGAATATGATGGTAATGATAAAACTGATGTAAACCTATCACTCCAGAGTAGGAAGGACATAACCACAGTAAGCACAATACTTAGATATATGTTTGGGTGGGAGGGAGAATGTTTCTTGGGGTAGTGAAGTGATTAATTCTGAAAGAAATCATTAAAGAGGACTTGTGTGATGCTGCATACAGTTCTGGAGACTGTCAGTCAAGTAAAAGGCCTTAAGATTGAAATGGAACCAAGAAGGTGGCTTATAAGACTGGTGAAAGGTATTGTTAATTTATAGTAACAGATTTTGTTCAGCATGTGTGAGCTGACAGAAACTAAGGGATACAGAGTATATGATACATACGCAAATGGGATGGGCAGGACTGAACTGAATAGGTACCTTAGGTAGAAACACTGGAGTTGAGGTATGCAGTCAGTGGGGAGTAGATATTTCAAAAGTGGAAGAGTGTTTACCTGGCCTATATGAGTTGAGAAGCACACAAAAGCGCTCTAAGTGTAGTCATTTTGTTTGCCAGAGGACTCAGTAGTCCATTTTCTGTATTTCCATTACTGGTATAAGTTCAACGCATTAGCATGGAGCTGTGCCAATGCCCTGCACTGACACAAACATCTGGAAACATTGCATATTTTCATTATACTGGGAAAGTTTACTGTGCTATTTACCTTGTTGTTGTTCCCAGGACTATTGGTGTTCAGAAAGCATCTGATTTGGCACTGGGTAGCATCACTGTTTAGGTTAGCTGCAGATTACACCAAGTAATCACCTTCCCTCATCCGGTTACAAACATCTTCAACTCCTATCCTTTCAAGTGCACATTAGGAACTGCAACCATGGATGAACACTTTCCTGCTATCTCTGCATCCAGCTTGCTGGACATGGGTATCCTGAGTCAATGTAACAATTGCCTTATGTACACTGACAACCACTTAATTCTCAAACAGACAAATACGGGTATGTGAGAGATGTAGTTACACATTGACACTAGGGACTAGACTCTCACAAACAGACACAAAAAGCAACAAACAGGTCATCAGTAACTCACACAAATCACTCACAGCTCCCACAAAGGACCACACATATAGACTCACATTTGCAGAGGTGCTCACATATAACTTATCTAAACCTCAAAGGCCTCACAGTTACAGTCCTTAGAAACACTGTATATACACAAAGAAGACAATTTCTATTACAACACATAAAGCCACATCTCAATGTCCCTCAACTACCAAGCCCATAATGCAAAACACTCCACAACCCAATATTTTGGTCATAGGAGATGCCATTGTGAGACATGTTGATGTCTCTCTTATCAGGTTGGACAAGGGGAAGGTTACAGTTAGTTACCTGTCAGGGGCCAGGATTTGCCAGATCACACAAGCGCTCAGGTCACTTACCCCTAAGTACCAGTATGACTCAGTCATAGTCCATGTGGGCGTGAATGAGCTGTGATGTGCCTCCTTGAATTATATAAAGAGATACATGATTGAGCTCTCAGAATATGTGTCACAGGCAGGTATAAGCCTAACACTGACCAGCATTCTACCTCCAAGGATGATGCCACAGTACTTGCAGAAAATGATTGACTTTAACAACTGGCTTAGATACTGGTGTCATTCCAAAGGGTCTGATACTTGCTAGCTTGGGATGGCATGGTTGACAGGCTATGCTGCTTTGTCAGGGATGGTCTTCACCTGTCACCTGTAGGCTTTTGGATACTGGCCTACAACATTATCCACCCCTATAGTGCCTTTTTTTAGGCATTGCCAAACAGACAAACTGTCTAACATAATTAAAGCTACTCAGGACAAGCTAAAGGTATTTCTGCTTAATCTTAGGAGCCTCAACAAGAAACAGCACCCCCTGGAAGTTCTCCTCACCTTGTTGAATACTGATGTCTGTGCAGTTACCGAAACTTGGTTTAAACTCATGGAAAGCACTCTGACAGTGCATAGTTATAATGCCTTTCATACATTCTTACCACCCACTGAACATGAAAGAGCAAGGTGTATCTATCTGCATAAAGGATATGCCCACCTCAAGGCTGGTCAAACAAGATGACATGCTTGTACTACTCCATGTCCAACTAACCATGGGAAAAAATCCATTACCATATTCTTGTTAGCTACAGGCCCCCACCATGAACCAGGAAACCTATAATACATCATACCAAAACGTATTAGAATCACTCACCATCCAGCCCAATACCATACTCATGGGTGATTTTAACTACAGTTCCAGTACCTGGGAGGCATACACAACCACTTACATGTAGACCCAAAGATTTCTTGACTTTGTAAATTCAAATGCCCTGGAGCAGCTAGTCTGCATTCCCAATAGGGGAACAAGTAGCCTAGATCTGGTACTCACAAATATGGGAGAGTGCACCCCCCCCCGTGTGATGTCCTCATTGGTAGATCAGATCACAAAGTGGTTTCCCTTAAAATAAAGGTAAAACTAGCCCCCCACCTAATCCCAGAAACTTTAAGAACTTCTCTAAGGTAAATTACCCTAGGATAACCATATAAATAACTGCATAGAAATGGCAGTATCAGACTGAAATATACCCAGGTCAAACTGCAAAAATAAAACCACCCTGCTTGACCCCTGGTATTAATAGGTTGTATAAGAAAAGAAAGAAAATCCTGTTGAAAAGTAAGAGGAAATATGCATGACAACACAAAAAGTCCTCATTAGTCTAAACAAGCAAATCAGGGAACTAGTCAAGTCTCTGAAGGCAATATTTGAGGTAAAAATAGCCTCTAAACCTAAGGATAACCATAATGCATTTTTCAGTTATGTTTGCAATCTTAAGGGCAACACCCAACAATGTGCAGAATTAGTTGTAGATGGCATCAGCTATACTCAGCCAGAAGAAATATCAAATCTGCTGGCTGACAAATTCAGCTGAAAGTTTACCTCCCCATCACCCCCAGTTCTCTCCAACAAATACTCTCTACCACTCCACTGCCAATTATCAGCAAAGAACAGGTTGTCACTCCGCTCTCTAAAGCTAAAAACACAGTTTCAATGGGGCCTGACGATATACTAGGTTGCCTCTTAAACAGCTTAAATCAAGACTTAGCAGGCCTATTACTATGTCTGTTTAACCACAGCCTCCGGACTGGCTTTGTTCTGATAGACTGGAGGACAGCAACAGTCATCCCTCTATGTAAAGAGGGATCATCTACTAATCTGGGAAATTACAGACCCATAAGTTTGACCAGTCTTATTTGTAAGGCCATGGAAAGAATAATCATGGCCCTGATAAATAATGACAGAGGAAACCTTCAAACACTGGACCCGACCCAATTCGGCTTTGTCAAGGGCAGGCTATGCCTACTGAATCTGGCGGGGTTTCTTTGAGAAAGTCACTAAGGCCATAGATGATGGTAATACAGCAGTACTTACCACATACCTCAACCTGGCCAAGGTATTTGACACAATTTCTCACTTAGGTATTATAAGTAAACTCACAAAACTGGGCATAAATCCCTACATCACGAGATGGATAGCCAGTTGGCTCAAGGACAGAACACTTGGTGAAAGTGGGTGAATTCAGATCTAGCAAGAGGCCAGTTACTAGTGGTGCACCACAGGGCTCAGTGCCAGGACCACTCCTGTATGGAATGAAGTCAAGGGTAATATGGAAGGCCTCTGGATGACAAAGTTTGCCAACAACTGCAAGCTGGGGGCAATCACTTGAATTCCCCAACAATGTAGATATCCTTCAGGAGGGTCTAGACCAGACAAATGATTGGTACCAGAACCATGGCCTAAAACTAAATGCAAAAAAATGCATTATCATACCCTTTGGGAAGTCAAATACCCCTGCAAATTACAAAATCAATAACACACCCCTAAGAGTAGGCTCAGAAGTGAGAGATCTAGGTACACAGACAGATAGTAGCCTGAACTTTGGCAACCATGTGTCCATAGTAGTGAGGAAGTACTTTTATGTAGTACAACCTATAAGTAAAGGTCTGGCATCCAGATCCAAGGAAATTATAGTCCCACTATACTCAGGCCAACTCAGGCCTCATTAGACCAATAATCAAGTACAATGCAGCATTTGGCATGTCCTGGACTAGGCACTTACAGCAGCTGGAGTGACCTCAGAGATTCCTCACAAAGAAAATACAGGGTGTAAACAAGCATGAACTGTGGATAGACTATAAGTCCTATCCATTTACTGACTGCTACCAACTATTAAGGGGTGACATATATTTGACATACAAGGCACTCACAACTCCAGCCCCGATGGAGCTGCTACACATCCGCAAGTCAGACACCATGAGGGTCACTTGATCTAGGGATCTAAACTTAGCAACTCAAACAAAACACACTGGAGAGACAGATATATGTCTCAGAGATTGTTATTTCTTTGGAAAAGGCTTCTTGGTCATTAAGCAGAGCCCTTCCCTGGCCTTCTTGAGACACAGTTTGGATCAATGGATGGGGAATCGCAAATTCACAGCTAGAGTGGTGTCTGTCTTCCTTATGGACAGGGACGATCTGTAAGATACTCAGTGCACAAGCACAAATCCATGCCATCCTATTGTCCCTGGGGTCATATATTGGGTAAAATTAGATTATATTGGCTAGGCCCTTAAGCAGTTAGCCTATTAATCTTCTATGAACCTAAGAATCTATGGAATAAAATGCCAGTACTTTACGGAAAGAATGGTTGGACATTGTTGCTATGTACTTCAAGAGATTGAAATACATGAACTAATGTGGGGTTAAGAAGGGTTGGGATAGTTTACAAAGGAAAGTATAAAGTGGAGAGGAAGGTACATCTGTTTATGGGATTTAAAAGCACCTGTAAGACTAGTAGCACTTATTTCTTCTGACATGCTTGCAAGTTCATATGCTTACTTTGTTTTTTTTAATCTTCTTAAGGATATAAAGTATTTCACAGTCTGCTTTTACTCTGCATTCCAACACTTATTATAACACATCACGCTTGGAGCAAAAGGTTCAGACCTCTACCTTTCTTTTTGGCATTCTACTTCTCTGACCAAGTCTATGAATATTTTTTTGTCTCCACAGAAATGACTGAGCTCTCAACCCTTTTCATGATCACATCATGCCTTCCAGATCACAAAGACATACTTTAATGGAAACATCATATTATGGCATCATATTCCTCCCTGTATGGCACTGGCAATTACATATCATAGTTATATCTTTATTTCTTTGTCTTCACCTTCAGTGAAACACAGATAGAGATTTTAACCTTGTCCTGTTGTGACTTGAAATGTAATATTAACACTATCTCAGTTGCTTTCCCCTTAATTTTTTCACTTGGTCTATATCCTTAAGCCTGGAAATTCTTTAGAACTATACAGTGTAGGCTGAGCTTACAAAAATTCTTGTCAGAGTGATTTGGGGAATAAATAACCAATAGCCATCTTGTGCTGTTACTTACCCTGGATATACATCAGGCTTTGATTAGAGTCAGCCAACCCCTGCAAACGTTTATATATTGTGTTATTGCTTAAGAAGAAAAGTCTGATATTACAAAATACCAGTATTAATACATGCTACTTCTAAAAATACCAGTATTATTATATACCACTTCTAAAAATAACCCTGCACATGGGCAGTTCATTTGCCTAAAAATTGCTTTATTACAAAAAAGGTTGCCTATCCGAGCCAAAATCCTCAAACTACACTTGCTAATATTATAATTCAGATGGCACATTATAGAAAACAGAACTTTAAATGATGTCTTCACCTCCATTTTATTTTTAAAAAATGTCCTTATGCAGTTAACTTAAATCAAATGACTGACTCTTTTAAATTAACAAATGAAATTACTAAAAATGAAACCTTACAGAGTCTCAGTGCCACAATATCTGTGGTATATAATGAGTGTATACGTTGTGGTATTTAATAAACTCAGGCAATGTATTGTGTATACATCTGTGCTATGTAATGAACTCAGGCAGTGCATTGTGTTTGCATCTATGGTATGTAATCAACGCAGGCAGTGTATTGTGTATACATCTGTGGTATGCAATGAACTTATGCAGTGTTATTGTGTATACATTTGTGGTAATT
Organism: Protopterus annectens; assembly: GCF_019279795.1. Taxonomy (NCBI): domain Eukaryota; kingdom Metazoa; phylum Chordata; order Ceratodontiformes; family Protopteridae; genus Protopterus; species Protopterus annectens. Next base: position 1,024,446,982 of record NC_056733.1, read on the forward strand.
AATGAACTTGTGCGGTGTATTGTATATACATCTGTGGTATGTAATGGACTTGTGTGGTGTATTGTGTATACATTTGTGGTATGTAATGGACTCGTGTGGTATATTGTGTATACATTTGTGGTATGTAATGGACTTGTGTGGTGTATTGTGTATACATCTGTGGTATGTAATGAACTCAGGCAGTGTATTGTGTATATATTTGTGGTATGTAATGAATCTCAGTTAGTGTATTGTGTATACATTTGTACATTCTTATTCTTAGTCCATGGCAGAAACACCTTTGCTGAGGTATTTCCTTTGAACATATTACATGTAGAAGTAATTACTATAGAGCAAACTTGTTTTAAAAGGCATGAAACACCACCTTTTTAAAACAGGGTTGTGTTTTGTAGAATAATCACCAGTGGATCTGATAGTTGTTTCAGTTTACTCACTTCTTCACAAGCATCATTTTTGGAATTAAACAGACATGATAAATGGGTGCAGTGGAGAATATAGTGCGTATTACCATTGTAATTAACCCCCTGTGATGGAATAGGCTCTAGCCATAGGTGTCCTATTTCCTTGCTGTTATTTTGTGTTATGTGGGGGAATACTATTAGTCATTAGGGAGAGACCAAATGTACTGGAAAGTACAGATCCTTTTAGACTTTCTTAAAATTATACATAAATGATATTAAATTAGTACAGTCTGACCTGATAAGTTGAAATTCAAACACTTGGTAAAGCTCTGGCATCAATCAGACAGCAGGTTTCAGATTCTTTTGCTGAATGATCATGCTTTGGTCAAAGAGGGAGACCATCAAATCAGTTCTATTTAATTTACAGGTACTGGAGAGACCAATTCTTTGAAATACTACCATCTCTTTAGAGGCAGTGTTTCGAGAAAGCTTCCACTCTGAGTGGACGAAAGCAAATGCCCGGAGGACTGGAATTCCCAGACTGCATTTGCTGAAAACAAAACGGCTGAAAAATACTTTTTTTCAGTGTTTTCTGCAAACAGACAAACCGACTGCCCCCAAACTTATATATACCAACTCCACAATTGCACCGACTCAATAAAGGGGGAAATTCCCCTCAAAAGGGCATTACTGTTGGCACATCTCACTGACAGTAATTTCCTGTGGAGAAACTCTGCTTATTAACAGGTTGTACATTGAGCAATTGAAGCCAGAGTGTTCAGTCTTTGCCCACCAGTAGGTTACCCTTACAAATGGAAAAAAAAACTTTTTATACTGATAATGGACTGAGTACATGAAATGGTTATATGCTGTGATTGATTTTTTTTTTTTTGGGTGGG
>NC_056733.1:1024453281-1024473281 GCF_019279795.1 Protopterus annectens
TCACATCTTCCTTTGTGGTGGTCATTCTAACTATTCTTACTGCTTGGCCCTTTACAATACTTCTTTTTTGATGAATAGGGTAGTGACTAGTATAATGTAAATATGAATTGCAAAAAATGTTTTTCGGTAGATTTTGGAATGAAAACTATTTTGTTTTTTAAAAATCTGTACATCAAGAAAATTAATTTCCTGTTGATTATATTGAAAAGTAAATTTTAAATAACTTGTAGTCTGATTTATGTATTCCAAAATCTCTAAGATTCCTGCTACATCTCCTTTCCACAAAATGAAAATATCATCCAAAAATCTACCGTAATATGCAATGCATGAAAGAAATTCCATATCGGAATGAAAAATATATTTTTGTTCCCACCCTAAAAGAACTAAGTTGGCATACAAAGTGGCACAGGCAGCACCCATAGCAACTCCTTGCAATTGTTTGAAGTATTCACCACCAAAAAATATGTAACTGTTCTCCAGAATCAAACTCATTAATTCACATAAAAGTAACACCTCATCAGATTTTAAAGAGTAATAAGAAAAAAGAACTTCCTCAAAAAAATTTAACCCTTCCATCTTTGGAATACAAGAGAAAATATCTTGTATGTCAGTTGTAAGAAAGCAACAATCAGTCAGCCAGAGGTCTTGCTTGATTTGACCCAAAAAGTCCCATGAGTCTTTTAATTTGTTAGTAATATGTTTCAATTTTCGATCCACATATACCGCTAGGTTATGTGTCTTAGAACCTGCGGCAGCGACTATCGGTCTAAATGGTGGCTTTTTGGGATTTTTGTGCACCTTCGGAATCCCAAAAATGGTGGGTATCCTAGGAAATTTATTTAATAGAAAGTTGTATTCTTCTTTGGAAATTCTCTGATCTATCAAATATTCATATAAGTAACTATCTAATCTACGATAAGAAATGTTAATTTCATTTTTAGAGCATGAAGAATATCTGCCCTCCTGAAATAGTATATTTTGCATGTCATTATTGTATTCTTCTACACTGTAGATAACCACCCCTCCCCCTTTATCAGGTGTCATGATTCTTATGTCGCTATTTTTTCTAAGACTCTCCAAGAGGTTTTTTTCATCAATATTCAAATTATTGAACACCTTCCTTTTTTCCCCCCAAGTCTTGTATAGATCTTCTTTAACTAATTTCTCATATGCTGCAATAAGGGGGTGTAGGAGGGGATTAAACATACTACTTTTCTTTGATAATTTATTTGATTCACCTTTGCTTATTTTATCTGACAGAATGAGGTTCAAATTTAACTTCCTTAAATACAGCTGTAAATCAATCATAACTGAAGCTATATCTGGCACATGAGTAGGAACAAACTTGAACCCCTTTGAAAATAAAGAAAATAAATCTTTGGTGATAGGAAAATTTGAATAATTGTATATGTTAAAACCATCCAAACTATATTTAATATTATCAACACTCTGAATCTGTACTATACCATCTACCATTGGTTGTAGTTGTAATTCTGCTTCACAACCCTGCTGTAGGTCTTGTTTGTCCCTTGTCTGCATTTGGCTATTCTTTCTGAGCGCCGGGGAATGGGAAAATCCTGCATGTCAACCAGGCGTTCAGACTCATTGTCACCATGATTGATATCATCTGTTTCAACCTCCGTATTCAAACTAGGTCTAGGTCTATTCTCCACTCCACCAGAACCATACTCATCCTGTTGCTGCATATAAAAAAACAGTTTATCAGTTGGGTAGACCTTACCCTGCTTGTATTGTTTGTTGTCCCTTTCCATCTTTTTAACTTTTTTCTTAAATATATTGTCGCATTTTTGGTCCACCCTACTGATAATCTTATAGTACAATTTTTCATACTGTGAAAATAATAAATCAGTATTGATTTTTTCATTTAATATATTCACTTCTTCCCTTAATGCATTAATCATAGACTCATAAACAACCACAGTTTTAGCCAACAGTTCTAATCCCCACTTATCAAACATTTCAGAAAAATTCTTTACAATCCCATTGTCATAATAAATACCATAAGGAAACTTGAAAACCCTTAACCCTTGTGGTACCAACTCCTGCTTGATGCATTCATTTAAATAACAAATTTCCATTTCACACAGTTTAAATTTAAACAATTTCTTTTCAAAAGCATATATCATTTCCCTTCAAGATGTATATTCAACATGCTCAAAGCTTTTGCGTCCAGAATTAGAGTTACAAAGTTTATAACCAGTTTCCTGAAAAGAAAAATGTCTCTGTATTAACTTGCCATAACTATCAGTATTGTTTTTAGCATATAAATTGTCATTGCCAGTGTGAATTGTTCCCCTAGAACTGCTGTTGACATGACATCTTTCTTCACACAGTTCATTTTGGTTGTTAACCAAACGACTTGAAATGAGCCTATTTTTGTCCTTACAGGAACAATTTTCACACAAAAGTTCTTTATCTACATCACCTCTACGAAGAAGATGTTGGTTTTTACTAGTGAAGTCATGGACAGTACTAACTTTATCAACCAAAGACTTAGAAGCAGTACCTGGTTTAGGATTAGAAATTTCACGCTCCTGGCATCGTGTAATATGTCTATTGGTCCCTACAAGCGTTGACTCGATCTCCGCTTCAAATTGCACAGCACAATTACTTTTAAGAGGGCGTTTAGAAGGAAAAATGCCCTGTTCACCTTCCAAATAGATACTGTGGCTAGCGTTAGATTAAGAACCACTTCTTTCACCTCCATCATGGATTTGCGCCAACGTAATGACGTCACGCGTTCCCTTAAGGTGACAATGCCCAGCATATTCCCTGTGCATACTGAAATTCATGTTGTTATTACCAGTGTCATTTCCCCTTTTAAGACTTTCAGGAGTAAAAGGAGAAAGAGGAAAAATACTGTCGGAGTCTTTTTTACTTTGCGTAAATAATTCAATTAATTTAGTAAGCTCTCCCTTAAGGTCAGCCACTTCCTTCTTCAAGGCTAGAATCTCTGGCTGTCCAGAATCCATAATAGGAGAGAGCAAAAGCGAATCTGGGGACCCCATAGCAACAAACACCAAATAGCAACAAAGTCCAAATAATTGGCGTCCAAGTGCTGAAATAAAACCAAATAACTAATAATAGCACAACGATGTGAGTCCACAGAAACAATTTATTCACACAAGAAATACAGGTTAAGCGCTTTCATCAAATAGTATGACTTCATCAGAACAAGTAGTTTGAAAATCTTGAAACTTAAATAATACCCAGTTTAAATTCATTGGTTGAAAAACTAACCAGTCATATTTAAAACATACCAAGTCTCATAAATAATAAAATGCAAATGTTGAATAATTAATTGATTCATCAAATACTTAAATCTTAAAAATACATATATGCTGTATAGTGTACCTGTGAAAAATCAAAATGTAAAAATGTAAGTATTACATATTTGAACTACTTCCATATAATCAAGATAAAATAAAAATTAAAAATTACTTCACTGGCCAACAGGCCAGTGGATTATACTAACTCTGCCTTCTCTTTCAATATAGGCATAATAGAAAGATGTTCATTAATACCCGGTGGATGATCAGCAGCTAATCTAAGTTGCCACATCAATTCTTTTTTGTGCAACTTGTTTTGCCAATCACCACCCCTCACATCCACTGTAACGAAATCCAGTACCTTTTATAAACCCTTATTGGGTTGTAGTGATCATAAACCTGGTGATATAGTCGATTATGGTAACACCAGGAATACTACTAATTTTCAACAGGCATGTGTAGTACAGTTTAGTCCCCTGTATTCCCAAGTGAAAACAACTTTGGTAAAGAACTGGAACATTTTTAGAACCAATCCTGAAATAATTCGGATTCTTGGTGACAAACCTATTTTCTCCACCAAAGTAGGTAGTAATATTAAATCTTTGGTGGAAGTTACTAGAATTTCTAATGAAAAGCAGATCATTTCATATGGTAGCAAGCCTTGTGGTAGATGTCATTATTGTTCATATATAATGCTTGAACCTGACATGATTATTAACAATTCCAATAGAAGTCACATCTTTTTGAAAAATGGTAACTGTCGTTCTAGTAAATTAGTATATCTTGCTAAGTGTAATTCTTGCTCTTCATTTTATGTTGGAAAGACAGAAAGGATGCAGAAGACATTTTTAGGAGTGAAGCCCTTCAGAGCTTTATTACTGCCAAAGATTATGCTCCTCTGAGGCTTTTGAGGATTGACGGTCGGCTTGTACTTTTGGACGGATAAGTTCCCTTTGGGTGAAAAAGCTTCCATTTTCTTCACTTTGTTGATGTTTTATTACTTTCTTCTTCAGAAAAGTCATTTTAAAACTAGGACTGTTGTGTTTAACGGACTGGCTCAAGATGGTAACAATGGACTGGCTCAAGACGGTAACAATGGACTGGCTCAAGACAGTAACAACAGACTGGCTCAAGACGGTAACAACAGACTGGCTCAAGACTGTAACAATGGACTGGCTCAAGACTGTAACAACGGACTGGCTCAAGACTGTAACAACGGACTGGCTCAAGACGGTAACATACTTTTAAATGGAGCACTTGTTATTTCTGTCTGTTTAAAAGTAGTATAAAGTGACTGAAAACATTTTTTTCTGTGGAGAAATTGTATTTATTTTACTTTTGTGGAGATGGCAAAGTGTTTCAAAGTGCTTTTATTGTGTCTTTCTGCCAAAAACGTAACTTTTGTGGATTGGCAGTATTTACTTGCATTTACTGCTTAGCTTCCTCGGGAAGGCGTTGCCATTTTTGGCTTCAGCACGGAACAGACCTATGATCAGTTCTTCTTCCAGCCACAAAAAGAAAAAGTTAAGCGAAAAACTTTTGTCATCACAGCAGGCTAGCAATTTGCCTCAACCACAGGTGGGTGACTTTGCTGTAGCCATTTGTTGTACATCAGACCACTCATCATATAACTTATATTCCTCTGGTGTAGCACCTACGACCACTATGGACTGGGGGGTTAGTCACAACCTCTGTGGATGTTGTGATCCCCTCAGTAGACAAGGGAGAGCCACTCTTATCACTCCTGGGAGAGGGAACAGAAAGGGTTTCCCTCTTGTGTCAAAATGCTATCCCATCCCTAGGAAAACTGCCCCTGACATTAGTAACACATTAATAACAATGTTAGTTCTTAACATGGAAAACAGTTTTATTGATTACTTTGACTTCTGCAAGAAGGGTATCTGAGTTGCCAGCTATTATGGTGAGTCAACCATATCTCATTTTCCATAGGACAGGGTTTCTTCATTGGTTCATAGGTCCATAGGTAGGTACTAGGTTATCAGCCCAAGGGCCTAAGTAAGCCTAGCCAACAAGGTTCCCTGGCATATACCACCCAAAAAAGTTATTTTCCTGTGCCCCTGTCGAGCAGAGCCACAGAAGTGATCCCCAGGGTGTATTTCCTATTTCCCATCCACTCATCAAGATTTGTCTTGAAGAGTGCTAATGAGGAACTTTGCTTGGCATAGATGAGTAGCTTGTTCCAAAGTATAGGAAGTCTCTGGCCTCCATCATGTCCTATTTATTGTGGTGACAAGGTTTAGGTCCCTAGATCATGTAGCTCAGAGGGATTGGGATTTCTTTAGGTGTAGCATGTCTGACAGCTCTGGGTTTGACATAGCTTTATATGTTAGGCAGAGATCTCCTCGGAGTAGGCAATATGCTACAGAGTAAAGCTGGAGTTTTTTGAGATGGTCAGTGTAGAGCATCTGTTTGAGGCCAGTAATCCTCTTTGTGAGGTACTTCTGTGGCCTTTCCAGCTGCTGCAGATGTCTTGTGAGGTACATTCCAAAAAGGGCGTTGTACTCTATAATGAGTCTAATGAGTGCTGAGTAGAGGGACCAATGACCTCTTTTTTTCCTGGATGAGAACTGTTTTATGATGAGGTGTGCCACAGAGAAGGATTTCCTGACTATTGTGGCGATGTGATTATCAAAGGCGAGACTACTGTCCACCTGGTTCCAAAGGTCTCTTATCACACATTCGGCATTAAGTAGACTGCCATTTATGTGGTAGTTTATGGGTACAGAGTTTTTACCAAAGGGGATGACAATGCACTTTTTGGCATTGAGCTTGAGGCCATGCCTCTGACACCAGGCATCTGTCTCAGTGAGGCCCTTCTGTAGGATGTCCACATCATTTGGGGACTCTACTATAGCTCCTAGTTTGCAGTCATCTGTGAACTTCATTAGCCAGAGGTCTTCTGTGTTAGCCTGTACTTCAGAGAAGTAAATAACAAACAGGTGAGGTCCCAGGACTGAACCCTGTGGTACTCCACTTGTCACTGGTTTAAGGTCAGATTTGGAGTCTGCAAATTTTACAGTGTGAGTTCTGTCACTGAGCCAGTTGGCAGGCCATCTTGTGACGTAGGGATTTATACCTAGTTTAGTGAGTTTAGCTATAATTCCAGAATGGGGGATGGTGACAAAAGCCTTGGCGAGGTCAAGATAGACTGTGTGAACCACCTTACCCTCGTCTACGGCTTTGGTGACTGCCTCAAAGAAGTCGATCAGGTTCAGAAGGCATGATCTGCCTTTCACAAACCTGAACTGGGTGGAGTCCAGAATTTGGAGGTTACCAATGTCTTTGTTTATGAGTTTCATGAAGATACATTACATGGCCTTTCAGACCAGGCTCATCAGGCTAATAGGGCAATAGTTCCCAGGATCAGTGGTGGCTCCCCCTTTGTGGAGTGGGATATCTGTTGCTGTGCGACATTCAGTGGGCACAAAGCTTGATGTGAGACTATGATTGAACATGGTGCTTAGGTGGAAAGCCAGTTCATTCTGAAGTTCATGTAAAATGCATTCTGGGATGTTGTCCAGTCCCATGGATGCTGTGTTTTTGGTTTTAGAGAGTGCAGCTTTTTCCTGCATATATGTGATTGCAGGGACTCTGCATTCTTCCTGTATAGATATGGGCCCTTTAAGGGGTGAGAGGGGGTTGAAGTTAGCACTGAACTTATCTGCCAGGATGTTGGCAATATCAGTTGGTTCTGTAATTTTTGTGCCATTGTGCTGTAACTCAGAGCAGATCTGGGTGTTGCCATTGAGATTCTTGACATAGCTATAGAATGTTTTGTGGTTGCCCTTAGAATCAGTGGCAATTTTGTTTTCATAGTTAGCTTTGGAGGATCTTATAAGGGATCTCGGCTTCTTACTGAGGCTGACCAGGGAGTCCTCCACTCATGGGATTTTACTCTCTTTTGCAACAGTTTCTTCCTTCTGTTGTAGTGTTTGTTTATGGAAGGGGCCACCAGATTGGCTTCCTTTTTTTGGAGGATAGCTTCTGGGTTCTGTTTGGGATAGCATGATCCATGCTCTCGTGTAAGTGCTTATAGAGTGCATTTGTGTAGGATTCAGCAGTCGTAAGTGTATTGTCCATCTGCATGGGTATCATGAAGTTCGCCACTTCTGTCTTAAGAAGCATGAAGTTGGCTTTGGAGAAATGTTTTCACGTGGCTTCCTTAATGGTGTGTGAGAGTGGGATGCGGATATCTAAGGTGATTATCTTATGGTTGGATCTGACCAATGAGGAGTTGACTTCAGGTATGGAACACCGGTCACTCATGTTGGTAATGACTAGGTCTAGGATATTGTTGCCCCTGGTGGGGGAGTGGATAAGTTGATCCAGGGCATTGTAATTTATGAATTCCAGAAAGCGTTGAGCGAAGGAGTTGGTACATGAGTAGTTTTCCCAGTTAATGGTGGGGTAGTTGAAATCACCCATTATTAGGGTGTTTGGTTGAACCCTAATATTTTCCAGTATATCAAGAAAAGAGGAGTGGGAATCCTGGGGAATGGTGGGGTATCTGTAGCAAGCTACAATTTGGATTGCAGTTTTGCCCAGAGTTAGTTGCACTTGGATAACCTTGGATTCATTATGCTGTGCAACTAGCCTGGAGGTGTGGATATCCTTAATGAATATGGATACACCTCCACCTTTGGTGTTCTGGTCCAGGTTAGATGGCCGAAAGATGTGGTATGAGTTATAGCCTGGTATTGCAGGGGTGCTCTCTAGAGCCTTGAACCAGGTCTCAGTAACTGCACAGACATCGATGTTTCCATTTTAAGGAGTGCCTCGAGTGAATGCATTTTGAGGTTTAGACTTGTAGCATTGAGGAGCATTACCCTCAGTTTTTGCTTGCCTGTTCCTGTTATGGTGGTGAATTTGTCATTTGAACCTTACCTAGAAAAGGCACTATAGGGGCGGCAAAACCCTTAGCCAGTATCCAGAATCCCAGGGGCGACAGTTGCAGGCCATCTCTGGCAAAGCATCATGGTCTGTTGACCATGCCGTCCTTGGCAGACAGATACTGGATCCCCTTAGAATAACACCAGAAGCTTTGTCATTTGTTGAAGTCAATCATTTTGTCCTTGTACTGCAGTATCATTCTTGGTGATGGCAGGATGCTACTCAGGGTTAGGGTCATACCTGCCTGGCTACAAGATCAGAGAGCTCTTCCATGTCTCTTTTCATGCAGTCCAGGGAGGTACGTCTCAGGTCGTTCACACCAACATGGACAATGACAGATTCATATTTGTACTTGTTGTGGAGTGACCTGAGTGCATGGGTTATGTGGCAGATCCTGGCACCCAACAGGCAGCTGACAGTAACCTTCTCCTTCTTTAGCCTGGTGAGTGGGACATCAGTGTGCCTGACTATAGCGTCACCTATGATTAGTGTGTTGGGTACATTGTTTTGCCTTATGGGCTGTGATTTATTGGCACACTGAGTCTGTGGGTTGTGTTGAGGGGGTGGAGGTTGCTTGCGTTTCTGCTTTGGAGGTCTCTGTTGCTTGAGCAGATTATTATTGAGAGCCTCTGCGAATGTTTTTATGTTTCTATGTGTGGATTTTGGTGGTGTAGGTTTAGTGGGACTATGTGATGAGTGTGGTGTGGTGTAAATGTTTAGCTTCTCTTCTTAACTGTCAAGTTCAGTCTTGGTTGGAGAGAGCTTTACCTCCAGTTTGGCTAGATAAGTGCATCTCTCACAGGTTGCAGTGTTGGGTGGTAGGAGGAGACGGTTGTCTATGTACATGAGGCAATTGCTACATTGCCCCAAGATGCCCAGATTCATCAGATAGACAGGAGAGAACACTGGGAGCTGACCCTTGGACATGCCTGAATAAAAAACTACTTTCCTCTAAACAAGTGAGGTAAGTGAGTATAAGAGCTGTTTTTCTCTAAGCAAGTGAGGAAAGTAAGTACAAAAACTGTTTTCCTCTAGGTAAAGAGGAAGGTTAAGTGCTGTAGTCATTTGCAGCTTATTTAGTGCTAACAAGTTCTGAACACGTGCTGAGCACAAATAAGCAAAATCAAATGCTAATCCATCTGTTATGCATAAAGTGGTATCCGAGTTTACTTGAAGCCTAAATATCCGCCTCCACATTTTCTTTCTTGAATGTCAAAATGAGGAAGAAAGGATACTCTATACCTTAGTTGTCCACAGACAACTCAGGTGCTATCTTGACAGAACTAAATCTTTCAGATCTTCAGATCAGTTGTTCATTTCTTGTGATGGTTAGAAAAAGGGGCAGCCTGAGTCATAACAGAATATTTCCCAGTGGTTGTCTATTACCTTTTGTTACACTCATCTTTAAAAAAAAGTATTGCAGGAAGGTGAAGGCCCAATGTACCAGGGCCATGGCTTCATCTATGGCTTTTTGGAAAGGTGTAGATTCTGAAGCATTCTAGAAGCCGCTGTTTGGTCCTCTGTATCAAGCTTTGCGGAGGCCTTTCTCCAGGGGCTCCTGGACTCTTCTTCTTCTCCCTCCCAAGTGTAGTTAGCTATGGTAATTTATCCATACACTTAAGGCTACTGCAGCAGTGGTCAATAAGATGAACACAGTACAGTTGTTTAAGCTGAACTTACCATAACAGTAGATGTTTGAATGATCACTGCTGCAGTAGCCACTCCTTCCCTCCATCCCTTTGCTTTTTGGTGTGGACATTTATTTTTTGTTGTTCCTGGCATTGTCCTTTCAGGGCTCAGCTCCCTCTGCTGGCAGGAAAGCTCTGAAGGGCTTGGCATCCAGATTTGTCTTTTAGTCAGATCAGCTTGAGCTACTTGACAGTTTAGGCACATGGAAGGTGCCTTGAAGCTTTGTAATCTGGTCGGCTGTTGTATTCTTGGCAGGATGTAACCTATATAGCTAAGGCTGCTATAGCAGTGATTATTCAAACATCAACTGTTATGGTAAGTTCATCTTAGCCAAGTGCACTTTTTTCATGAAATTGGGTTGAAGGAATCAGAAAATTATTTGTGCAGATTTATTGCAGTTTTCCTTGCTGAATATGTCAAGTAATAGTGTAATTTATGATTGGTCCATAAATGTTACTGAGAAGTAATAGCAATAAATCAATTAAGCATATAATAAATAAATATTTTTACAGCAGAAAACTGATGAGAACCATTGTGAATACTTTACTCCTGAAGATCTCTGTTATTTGAACTCCTCAGTAAGGAATGTTTTGTTCTGTCATCTGTTTCAGTGAAATATGCCAACATGTGTTGTCATTTTCTAGTCTAGAAATGAAAAATTTATTACAACAAAAAAATCCTTAATCAAAGTACTGGCTTGTCTATTCATATGAACCAGTGGGAAGTGTTTTTAAAATTAAATATTTCTTCTAATGAAAAGCACTTCGAGCTTATTGTTTTAACCATGGCTACATTTCTGCCTGTAGACACCAAAGCCTTTAATAAGCATGCCTCTTAAGTTACTTTGACTTAAATGTTTCCATATAAGTTGAACACAAGTTACATTCAGAAGTCAGACTGAATGGTTAATTTGTATAGTTTTGTGACACAATAATTGCAGAAGTATCAGTTACACTGAAGGATGATTGAAACAGAATACTTTTAATGTTAGCAACATTACAGTTAATCATATTATTTCCTCATTTCAAAATATTTCCATAGGTCATGCTGAGGCATGTTCCTGCAACATGAATGTATCATTAAGTTGGCGTGAGTATCACCATGAGTTGATGCACTTGATGTGCCATTTTGCACTAAAACTATTGACTCTCATTCATACGTTTACTTGCTTTGGGTGATATAAGCCAGAATGTCCAGATTAAGTAAACACAGACTGACCGAGTGAGGAATGTCATTATATATCATAACTGGAACACTACTGTTGTACCATTCCTGGTTGGGTTTACTCATATGTACATCTTGAATGAAACACTCTAATTTACTTTACTAAATCTTTTATTTATTTATTTATTTGACATTTGTTAACTGGGTTAGTCCAACTGGACAACAGTCCTTTTTCAGCAGCTATATATATATATCTGGTTATATATAGGTTAAGGATTTTACATTTCCTTTCTATGGTTTACAAATTTCACTACTTTACTTGAGTTTCACAGTGATCCTGTACATGCATACCTCCCAGGGTGGTTTGTTCAGATGTAGGCATAGCGTGGGCATCACTTGCATGATTGACATCGCAAATGGCCATGTCATATTCAAATGATGCTTGTACAGATTTGACAGTGAGATCATGCATACAATTTACCCTTTTCCTCAATGTAGTGCAATCTCGGAGCTGGTCTATTTAATTTGCAGGGGGTGTAGGGGTGCAGCTCCCCTGAAAAAATGTAAAAAAACAAAATACATTAGGTAATTGTAGTGCCCCCTTGAGCTAAATGCCAAATATTCCATGAATATTCATGTTGTCGGTGAAGACATCAACATGAATATTCAGGGTTTAGGTGGGACTTGTGCACCCAGAGAGGTACTCATGTATGATTGCCCTTTTAACTCATCGTGTATTTCTGATTGATTCTGCATATACTCACTATAACTACATACTTTCTACATGTCTCATACCTGTACCCTGGTCTGTACCTTCTTGCTCTCAATCTCTGTTCTGTCTCTACTCACCTTTTCTGACTGTCTTTCTCCGCTAGACTATGTAATTCCAGTGTGCCTTTCCATATCTCTCGTAGACTATTACCGTTGTTAAATGATGCAGCTCCTTACCTTCAGCAAAAGTGCAACAGTCCTGGCCAATGCAGCATTGTGAAACTACTGACATATCCAACTGTTAGTCTACTTTTATGTCTTTAAATGATATAAAAAGCTTTATGAACTTTACTCGGCATTATGTAAATTCTATGTAATTTCTATTTGCTTATATATATATATATATATATATATATATATACAGAAAGAGAGAGAGGGAGAGAGAGAATATATATATATATATATATATATATATATATATATATAGAGAGAGAGAGAGAGAGAGAGATAGAGAGAAACTCCACAATTAACATGAAAAAACAATAAAAATGTCAAAAAAAAAAAACAATACAGAATAGGTACACATAAACTTAGCCTAAAACCTGCTAGTAATAGAGTAAATAATATATACAAAACGTTTGAAGACATGCACATACACAATAAGGAAAAAAAAAAAAAGGTAGCAGTGAAAAATACAACAGGTATATAACTGTATTTGAAACATATCAAAATAGCAAATAATTGCAAGAGTTAATATATAGTTCAGAACTAGACTGGGAGTGAAAAAACATAAGCCAACCAGTTAGGGTCTAGCAAGTGGTGAATAAGGTAAATGTTAGTTGACAGCAGTAGTCTTGCTAGTAGATGTGACATGGAAATTGTGGTGATGGAAAAGAAAGATTGTAAGACTGAAACAAAGTGGATGTGATGTGAGCTTTGAGAGGTACAGCACAGGAGTGAAAGTAATAGGCCAGAGGTAGCAAACTGGAAAGAGTGGATGAATGTAATACTGTGGAAGCAATGTTGGGAAATAGAGAGCCTGGAGTAATTGTCAGATCAGTTTGGTAATAGACTGACAGAAGTACTGAAGAACAAATGTAGTAAAAACGGAGGGGGTAGTTTAAAAGTGAAGAGGGGTGAGAGAGGGGTGAGAGGCGAGAGGAGGGTCAAATAGGTTTCAGTGTATTGTAATGTATTAATAAGAAATGAGCATTTCCTGTCACAATTTCTTTGATGATTTTACTTGTATTTAATTTTTACAAGATTTATATAAGTTGGAAACAAAATTATGAAATGTTAAGATCATGAATTCCTATGAACCTCTACAACTTTGTATTAACATTCAAGTGTAAATTACCAAAGGTTTGGTTCAGCATTACCTCAATGTTAATTAGTGTCAATTAATGGCCAGCCTATTAGAAGTCAAGATTAATTAAGTTTGTTTTACTTAGATGTATTTAAACTGAAGATTTGTATGCGTAACAGATTCTGATGAAGTCTCGACATGGGAGATGAAAGCGCTTAATCTGTTTTTTTTTGTCAAATAAATTGGTGTCTTGAAACGTTTTACCTAGTTGGACTTGGACCTTGAATTTATTGAAATTGAGTTTCCACATTTTATTAAGAGGAAAACTTTTATTGTTACTGGAGAACAGCACCTACAACTGCATTTTTTCTGTTTGATAATTATAAAGGTCAATCATGCTTGTGAGGCAAGATATGGACACATATATACTGTATATCAATAACTAAGCACTGGATAGCTCTTATAGTTGTTTTAGAAGGTAATAATTAAGTTAATTTGCTTGGTACTAACTAATGGAGCAGTTCTTGGTGTAAAGAAGGTATTTTGGTTCTTGTATAAAAATGTCTGTGATACTATTAACATATTTACTAGTATTTGCATTAACCATAGTCAGTGTATAATGTATTTTAGAGTCTAAGACAAAAAAACTGATGCCATGGCACTAAAAGCTATTAATTTCTACACCTACCTTCACTTCATTAATATAGTTGTAGAATCCATCCATCCACAACCCATTTTTTTTTCCATTTTTGCACATGGGATATGCGTGTGTGTGATTTTTCTGCAAATTAAGGATGTAGAAGTTAATATCCATCACATTTTTTTACTGTGGATATCAACTCCTGGTATGCAAATTTATAACATGATTTGTGGCTTGGAAGTATGGAACGGCTGCTTTGTAATGACCTTACATACTGTAATAGCTGTATGCAGCTGAGTCTAACTTTATGTGAGTTCATTCTGAATAACAATTTATTTAGTTAGAAATGGTACATTATTTGCAGACCTGGGGGACTGCCTTGAGGACATATATGGTACCAACCTCTGCATGTGCTTAAGGAGCAGCAGAGATTTTTAAGTGATGGAAATACTAGAAAAGGCAGTGTTAAATGTTGCCACCTTATAGATTTTTTTGCTATTATTACTCATATGTGTTCACTGGATTCCTTTTGCGCAGCTGTCACATTACAGTTTTATTAAAACTGTTTCACTTGACATTATTTTTAGAAATGAGTAATCAGATTCACTCTATAGTTAAATTGTATTACAAAAAAAAACAGTTACTATTAATAGACTTTTTGATTTTAGGATTTGCCACCCTTTATATATTAAAAACAAAATTCCTAAATCTTCCTTATTAAGAGAGAGATCTGTCATACATCTGATGCCAGAGATTGTGATATTTATTTAGCAATGGTAAAGGATAGGATATTGATTAGTGGTTAGAAAACATTAAGCCTTACTTGAAGTTTAATATTTGTTTATCTTATACTAGAACAAAGAAATAAGAGAATGATACAGTTGGAATGGTTTCCAGATTGTTCCACTAGCAAAGAGGTTGTGGTTTAATATAGAGGTTGGGGTTTGGTATAATGGTTAAGATGTTTACCTCACAGACACAAAGTGCAGAGTTTGATTCTTACTTTGAAAAGGAAAGTGGCTTATGGCCCAGAAGGGCAGTCAGCCTAGTACTTACCTATGAACCTAAAATGTCATTACATCTAACGGGGAAATTTCATTAAGTAATTTAACTGTGATTAAAGTTGCTAACTTGCTTGCATGTTTAAACATACACCTAATTTAAAGAAATTGGTAAATAAATGCATATTTTATGCCTTGTTCTGTGAATTACGCTAGGGATAATATATGGATATTCAATAAACACAAAAAAATTTTCAATAGAACATGAGTGTGAAATAGGTTTTTAAGTTTCACATACTACGGCTAATTTTGGCATTGCTTTAAATTATACTGTTAGTGTTAAACTATTATTAATATTCTTGAGAAAAATAAAATGTTAATGTTTATTGTCACTTTAAATTAATTGGTTTTGTGTGATGTGACTGACTAATATTAATAAGTATGTATCACGTCAGTGGCGATAAGTTAATGGTTTGATGAAGAAAATGCTTCTGTTCAAAAGCTTATTTCTTATTTTTATTTGTTGGATAAATTAATTCCTGTGCCAATTGGGCTTTTCTGGTCTGTTTTATTAGTAGTGTGATGGTATCATGATCTAATTTTCCCATGTAAGTCTGTTCCCAGTTTCTTGAATAATTTCTTCACCACTGACTAAAAGAATGTCCAGCATTTTAGCTATTCAACTTACTTCAAAACTTTGTTAACAAAGTCTAGGAAGGCATTTTATAAACGTTATTGTTATAATATGTTTTGCAACAGATACTACGGTTGTTGCAATCCCAAGGATTTAGGGAAAGGTCTGCCAGAAATTGATGATATGCATAAGGACTGACATTTGGGTTATGGAGTAACCAGCAATTAAAAGTACTGAGATATTACACTTGACAGGTACCTGAGTAATCTCAGTTTTGGAGATCTTATAGGTGATAACAATCTGAAAGCTAAATTTTACAAACGTTCCTGCTTCTCTTTACTTATTCCAGTTCTATAGTTGTCATAAATGTTCTAATCAGGATGTAAACTGGGTTTTTAGTAAATGCTTCAATTAATTGATTACAGTGTGAATGAAATGTAATCCACTGCAAAATGTATTACTATAATATTACTTTACTGGTTTACAAAGTATAAAACACAAACATTGAGCTAAAATTACATACTAGTATGAAATTCAATTAATCAGGACAGTATGCAATTTTTAATAGCAAAAACTGAAAGCAGGCTGAATGAGATTGAAACTGATTGGTTGTTGTCTAAAGCAGAGAGCACTAAACAGTGTAGATTCATAGTAACAGTTCCAAATAAATGTAAGTCAATTAGTTCTTCATGTATGTGGAGGGCTCAAGACGATATCAGTCCTGTAATACAGACCCCCTGTTAAACTGGAACATATTTTTGCTTCTATGATAGGGTGAAACAATGATCAAACATTACCAGTGAGACAAATATGTGTTTAAGTGGAAATACTTTAAGAAATTCCATGCACTGTGACGCTCTTCTATTACCCCCTAGCTGCAACATCTTCCAGATTTCTGGACTAATTTCCTGTATTTGGACCTGAGGAGTTCTATAAGATTTGAGCCTTACTTTTTTCATTGGCAGAGTAAAATATTGAGTTGTATTAGTGTAGTCCTGCCTGGCACTACTAAAATCATGTCAGTATTTGCTGAACAAACATCTGCACTTTGTTTTTTTCTGATGCATTGACAAGCCATCATCCATCTCTACTTCTGTTCTGTGTTCTGCATGAACATGTTTTCTGTAGACAAACTTGCTACAGGGATTGCCTGCTTTGTCCAGGGTTTTAGAATACTGGTAGGGACGATTTGTATGAGTTTATCCTTTACAGGTTATGTTGTGTTTATAGTTGAACTCTCCAGCATTTTAAAGACTCTCATATGGCTCTTACTGTTTTGCCATTAATTGTTTACTGCTGAAGGAAGTAAAAACAATACCTTGTTTTCAAGTTGAAAATTCCTTAACCTGGTAGTTTTGCTAGTGCTGCGCTTCTGGGCTGCTTGAGTATGTGCTAATTGCACTCAAACAATTGGTATGAAGGCTGACATCCTTTCCCGGAAGTCAGAAATCTGTTCTGGGTCATTTTGAAAGTGGTAGTCTCTTTCTTTCAAACTTTCTTAACTATAACAAAAATCCTCCTAGGTTGTATCTTATGTAGAAGTTCAAATGGATTAAAGCCTGTGGAAGCCTTAGGCATTTCTCTAATGACAACATTAAATATGGCAGCACTGAATCTGGATTTGTTTCCATCTTTATCCATATCCCACCTCAGAATGGGCATTAAAGTCCTACTTATTTGTTCTGTAATGTCATAACTATTTCATTGCTTTCTACATAGCTGTACCGCTCGATCAGATAAAGTGCATGTAGGTATTCCAACACTAAACAACATGATAAGCACTAAGCCTTTAGCTTTGGGTTTTATAATAACCCTTCTCAGTGAGACCACCACAGGGAAACAGGTGGCATAGTCACTACAAATAATATATAATGATGCTTTTTTTTTTTTTTTTTTTTTTAACTAAGGGTTACAGTATGTCCATGGCTATTCTTTCAAAGAGGACCTTAATATTAGGCAATGGCACTCAGTGGACACTATAACAGAGACAATCAGGACCGGGAGAAGAGTGTTTTTCAAAAGATACTAGATCACGCAATTTTCCCAGTATTCTTGCTGATCTTCTTCATACGTAAAAACTCCTGCGAGCAAGCGTCTGTGGCCTGACATCAGTGCAGCAGCAAGTGATTCGATATAGTATCCCATTTCTTAAATCGGATAGCGAAACCTGCTGGCAAGATCAAAGTGGGGGTAAGTTGTGTAGGGATTGATTGATTGATCGATTAATTGATTTATTTTACATTTATTTACCAGGAAGATACTGGGCCACTGGCCTGTTTTCAGTGGGGGCCCAGGGAGATAAGCTCCACAGTTATACAGCGAATACATATATATATATGGATAGAAAGTAATGTAACAGACAACAATATGCTAGGTGTGAGAAAATACAGATCCAAATTGGCCATCTAAACAAAAAAAAAATCACAAATTTAGTCTAGTACGTTCAAGGCTGTAAAATACAAACCAAGAAATATGAAATATAATGTATATTTAACATCAATACAACAAATACACATAGAAATGGTATAGATTTAATACTAGCTGAAATTTTATTGAAGTGTTGTATATTCCTGTACATTGTTTTAGCTTCTGTAAGTGTAGGATCCTACCATCAAGCTTTTTTAAAGTTTTTATCTTTCTTTTTGATTATCTAACCTTGAGGCAGAGGGGTCTGGTTCTTCACCTTATAAAGCAGACATACTACTATCACTTTCAAATAGGGTGGAATCTTCTTCCAGCCTTATTCAGAGATGGGGATTTCCTCATTGTCATGTTGATCAGGCTCATGACTAAATGCACATGCCCACCCTGGTTTAAATGACTGTTGTTCTATGAAATGCCTTTTAAAATTGAAATTATTAGATAAGTGAAGCTTTTTCATTATTTAAAATTGTGTTTAGTATGTTATGTATTGTGAAATATTAATGGGAATATTTTCAGTACTTTGTCATTAATATAATTGAGGGGCTAGTGATGTAATTGTTGAAGGATGTATTTAAGGATGCTATTTGTTGGATGTAATTTGTCTGATGAAGTTCATTGATGCTAGTGAATGAAAGCGCTAACATTAAATTTGTTGTGTGGAGTTCTATATCTGGCCTTTTTTTGTTTTTAATTTGTTGTTCTTATTAAGTTTTCGTTGTCAAGACAATTCTGAGATACTGCCACACTTTTTTTCTGAAATTAATCCACCCTTCTTGCTGTGTTCCCAATTTACTGTGTTTGATTGAGTCTCTTCACATAAATGTTTCCACATTTACATAAACCAGGAAAGTCTTTACCAACAGTCACACCATGGGCCAGATTAGGGACAACACCTAATGTGTTTTTTTTTACTTACACGTGTACTAAAGGGTGTTTCATTTTATTCCCCATGAACGCAAACTGTTTTTACTTGTTAAGTAGAGCCCTTCCTGTATTCAGGTCTGCATTTTCATGCATCAAAATCAACATGTTATCTGAATTTAGTTACTCCTGTAGAAGCTTTGCTCTTACTCATATATCACATTTTTATTTTGTTGGATGTGCTATCTATGAATCAGCTGAATTTTGAGGAAAAAAAAGTATTAGTGCATGTATCAGATTGCATAGGTTCATTTACTAAAGAAAAATTCCAGCTAAGTGCCCTTACTGGTAACACCTACAACATTTTATTTGGTTGGTTTTATATTCAGTCTCTATGCCATTTTTGACTTCCTTCTTAACGTTTCTAGAAGATTTTTCTTCCCCAGCCTTTACCCTAAAATATTCTTTTTATGTCATTTGAGTAAATGAAGTATCATTACCTTCTGTCCATTGGTTAATGTGTTCCCTGCTACTACAGTTCCATTGGTTGATTTGTTCCCTGCTACTACAGTTCCATTGGTTGATGTGTTCCCTGCTACTATAGTTCCATTGGTTGATGTGTTCTCTGCTACTACAGTTCCATTGGTTGATGTGTTCCCTGCTACTACAGTTCCATTGGTCGATGTGTTCCCCGCTACTACAGTTCCATTGGTTGATGTGTTCCCTGCTACTACAGTTCCATTGGTTGATGTGTTCCCTGCTACTACAGTTCCATTGGATGATGTGTTCCCTGCTACTACAGTTCCATTGGTTGATGTGTTCCCTGCTTCTACAGTTCCATTGATTGATGTCTTCCCCGCTACTACAGCTCCATTGGTTGATGCTATCTCTGCTACTACAGTGTACCTATTGACTAACCGAATAAGGGATTCTACTGTCATGGCATTCCGCATGATACCCAGAGCCATCAGGAACTGATTGACTCCTGTCAATTTGATGTAAGATAGGGCATCATTGATCTCCGGTTATATCCATATCCACCCTGAGTGAATTAAGTCAAATATGTGAGACCTTGACGAGGGGGTTACTATGGAGACACCCTGAGCTTGAAATGTCTAAGCTCTTACACTAGGTATAAGCTTCCAGTTGTGGTAGGAGGATTCCTTTCTTATTTGCAGATCTGTAGGCATGAAAGAGGAAGGAAGATATCATATGATCCCAGAAAAGGATGGAATTCATCTTTTGAGTGCTATCTACATATACCTTAAAGTTAACAGAAGGTTCTAATCAAAGTCCAAGGTACTTGAAAGAAAGAACTTGTTCTAAAGGTGTGTTATTGTGATCAAAAATTGTGTGATGATTCTGGCTT